>NW_004955427.1:7230870-7241011 GCF_000276665.1 Chinchilla lanigera | reverse complement strand
CTTCTCTACTGCTGGTGGGAGTGTAGACTGGTGAAACCACTGTGGAAATCAGTTTGGAGATTCCTCACAAAACTAGGATTAGAGGTCCCATTCAACCCAGCTAGTCCCCTTGTGGGTATTTTTCTAGAAGAACTAAAAACATCATACCACGGTGATATATATGCACCCGTGTTTATAGCAGTGCAATTTGTCATAGCTAAATCTTGGAAACAACCCAAATGCCCATCAACTGTGGAACGGATAAAAAAGATATCATATTTCTATACAATGGAGTGTTACTCAGCTATAAGAAAAGATAAAATCTAGGCTTTAATAGGTAAATGGGTGCAACTAGAGATCATACTCATAAGTGAAATAAATTGGACCCACATGTGTAGACATCATATTGTCTCCCTGGTGTGAGAACACGAAAGAGTAAAGAAAACCCAAAATGTACAATAGATAATAAGAAAGGGAAAGAAATTGCTCAAAGGAAGGAACAACTGGGATGAAGGAAAGAAGAAAAAGAAAGTACTAAGGCATTTTATATATATATGGATCGGTGGCGTAACTGTACTGTTGGTGTCTGATGGTTTGTTGAGGGGAACAGTTAAGGATTAAAAGTTATTTTTTTAAATATTTTGACTGATTTTGCATGCTTGTATCTGGTAATCTGAGGAATTTATGTGACAACAATTTGCAGTATTACATCCATTGGTGAATTCCTACAATCCTGCCTACTGACACTATGTATTCTCTCTAATGTTCTTTTAAATTATTATTTTCTTATTCCCTTTAATGGTTTGATCAGTCTTGCATTCTTACATCTGGTAATCTGAGCAACTTCATTGAAGATAACAATATGTAATATAACAACCACGGTTAATCTCTATCATTTGGTTTGAAACCCTGTATCATTTGTAATGTCCTTGCTCTGTGTTGTTTGTATTTTGCTATTGTTCTTTTTTTGTACTATTTTCTTTAAAATAAAAAAAAAATATATTTGATAAAAAGTAACTTTTGTTGTAACCCAAAAGTAACTTTGCAAACACTGAAGTGCTTAATTTACTTCAAAAAGTAAAAGAAAAAAAAGAGATCTGAAGCTCGAATTTGCAGTTTCTTTTTAAAGTAACATGAGAGCAACAGGCAGAAGTTGATCCCAGCGAGATGGGGTGGAACTCACTCCAAAGCAGGGACATGTTGGCCCTCAGGAACAATAAGAAGACTGTCTAGCATTCATAATACTTTTACAAGACCATAAAATATTCTAACGGTCTTCATAACCAGGAGGAAAAAGTCAATTCTTGGATAGACGAACATATTAAAATAGATATTATTACCTTTGTTTTTTTCCCAACTTACTGAAAAATGAAATTCTTCTAAAAAAATGTTTTCATGAAATACCTCATTCCTGACATCTAGGTTATAAAAACGGCGTCATGCGTCCCCACCCACATATCCATACAGACCAGAGCCCAGAAGTGACTTCCCCGCATTCTGCCGTTCCTCCGGTGGAGTCTGTGCCCGTCTGAAGCAGCAGGTTTTGAACGTCTATGTTCTAGCGTATGTGCAGGAAGTTTGAGAACAGCACTAATGATGCTTCACACAGCCAGTTAGCACTATTCCATGGCGCAGGCTTTTATTGCTGTGCTACTTTCTTCTTCTTTTTTTTTTTCTTTTTTTTCCGGTACCGGGAATCGAACTCACGACCTCATGCTTTCCAGGCAGGCGCTGTGCCACTGAGCTAAATTCCCAGCCCCTGCTGTGTTATTTTATAGCCATATGAATCACAATAAGGCCAAGAATTTCGAAGAGGGAAGGATAAAAATGTGATTTGCATTACTATTCTTCATCGAGCTAAGCATTGTCTCTGGAAAAATATTATTTGATCTTTGTGAGGAACAGGCCCTCCTAACCCGTTCTTCCCGTTACTGATCAAAGGCGTGGTCTCAGCAGGCAGGTTTTTTGATGGAATAATCAAAACACGGTTTGGGGATTTTATCAGAAGTATTTCAGCTTCTCTTTATCACGTAGAAACCAGCATAAATTTTAAACAAAATCTGTAAATCAGACAATTAAAATGTCAAATATTGGCTATGGCTATTAATATTGGCTATGGCTATTCAAATATAAACTCAAATAGATGAAACATAACATTTAATTACATTAAACATCATACTCAAAGGAAAAAAATTTAGGGATATGACCCTCAAACCTATCAGAAGTGTAAATACTGCTTCAGCCTCCTGGGTCCCCTAGGTGTTCTCAATGAGTGAGCAAAGGAGCAACAGACAAGGACAAAGTCCAGAACGCGTACTTTGCACATCTACGCTTTTCCCAGGACCCAGCAGGCTTCCTGCCATACACCAAGCACTCAGGAGATCTTTTCTAAATAAACACAGAAAAAATGAATAAGTAGAGGGAAAGTTCTAGTATGCTCATTGTGTCCAACCTACTTGTTGCTTCTGCATAAACAACTTTTAAAAAAACCTTCTCTGAAAAGCCCTGAGTCCTGTTTGATCCCTTTTGCTCCTTTTGTATGACTTCGTCTCCTTGTGACTGATTCTCTCTCTCTCTTCTGCCCAGCGTCGACCACCTGTTCCAGTGCTTCCGGCTTCTTATTCTGGCTTCTCAGGTTCCTGGCTTCAATTCTGCTGCTCTTAATGATATGCTACTAGATCCAATGTAATGATCTCCATTTCCAGTTGACATTTCTTAGACCATCTTCCCTTGTGGTCCAACCTCTTATGCAAACTTCAGACAACCAGGACAGTAGCACTCAGTCAGCCAGTGCTCCTCAATGCTCATAATGAAATCAGGGATTGACAGATGGTTCCTATCATGCCTCTTGCCTTCCTCAACATGATGCCTTGAGAAGCTTCATTCAAAAGTTCATCTTCAAGTTCCTTGACTCTCACTTAGTAACCTTTTATTTATAGTTTCAGTACAAATCCAAAGACTTGAAATCATATTGTTAACTTACATACTTACCATTTTATGTTAAGAAAATAATTCCCATCATCACCAAAACTTTAGAATCTGATAAAGTTACACACAGTAACAATATCCAATATAAACTTTCAGAGAGAGAGAGAGAGAATACATTTTACTTTCTATACTATGTTTTAAATTACTTTTAATGGAGATTCAGCATTAAATAAAATTTTTATAAATTAGTCTTTTAAAAAGAAATATTACACAACCATCAACAAAGTTAAATCATGTCAAACAAAGTAGATGCACATTTATGGTATGCATCCTGGAAAATTTTTAAGTGTCTGCATAGTATTTCTGTTGTCAGTGTTAGTGCTAAATCACTCTTTGTCTTACAAAATACACATGTACAACATGCACACACCCACAGCCAAGTAAAGGAACCCAGAGAGTAATATATTTCATCAAATCCCAGTTGTTTACACTTACCTGTAAATATTCTGATTGCATTCATCTCTACTCTCAAAAATGAAAAGAGCCAAAGTGAAATGTATAGTGCTGATCTTTGACAGCAGTTGGTAGGATTTTCTATTTTTTTCAACTGTTCACAAAAGAGCATAACCTACTGTAGGACCTTTGGAACACTGATTCAGGCCACCAGCTTAACACTTGAAAAATCTAGATGAACTGGAAACGCAATACGGATGCCCAACTCATCCACTTTAATCAACATCCTCTGAAGGTGGGGTAGGCAGTGGATGTGTAAACACCGGCAAGTCTAACGTGTGCTTAAAAACTACTGATTTAGAATATGCAGTGTGTTAAAGTGATTTTTCTCCTCTGCTCAGAGAAAAAATGATTTTTATATGATTTTGAAAGAATCAAACAAAACTACGCAAAGGAAGAATATTTTAAGAAGGATAAAGTAATGCAAAAACGTGTCTGCTTTGTAACTTGATAAACTATTTTCAAAAATAAAAATTATTCAGGTTAAACTCACTTTGAGATTTATAGAATTTTTAGTAAGTTCCCACAGCCAGAAAATAACCCCAAAGGGTTTCTATTGGCGACAACCTATTGCAGGCTCTCAGCTGCATTCTATATGTGCTGTTTTCTAAAGATAATGCCATTTTTATTATTTTTCATTAAATGTTAATTACTTTTGTACTTTATAATCTCTCACAATGCATTTTGGAATCCAGTGAATACATTAGTGTCTTAGAGTATCAACATTTTTTTCCAATTTGCCCTTCATTATTACAAAGCTGAAAACAGCTATAAAACAGACTCTACTAAATGACTTATTTTTCATTCATTGAAATGTACTACTTTAATGAGCAGGAGGAAATTAATCAAAGAATTTAGTGCAACCATTAGGGATTTCAAAACCTATGCAAAGAATCTTAAGTCCTTGTATATAGGTCAATGGTATTTGCTGACTATCTACAGATGCTTAGCACTATGACAGGAACATAAAGTATATAGTTGAGATTAAGCTTGATTTATGCCCTAAGAATTTCATAATCTTTAAAAAAAGATGTGATAGGCCAGTGTTCAATGACTATGAATACATACAAGGAAATATTCTGACAGAGAGTGATAAGGGATTGAATAGATCAAAGAAAAAGCCGTAGTTAATTGAGAGAAATTTCCCTTGAGGAGCCTTCTGCAATGGGCTCTGAACTTCAATTTAAAGAGAACGATATGGTTTGGAGGATCTTAATGTTCAGAGAATGCCTTGCATGTGTGATAAATGAAACTCAAATAACTGGATAATGGAATAAAATAGAAAAAAGAAAGCTCTTACATATCTCACACGATGGTGAACAGAAACAGATGACAATTTTCCCATCATTTTTTCTTTAAAATTATAATTTACTGATAGTGTTCTTAAATACTTACATGAAATTGATGGAGGGAAACGCACGTCTCTGTGATGATAATGGAATAGATAGATACAAATGCAATCACAGTAGGGGACTTCAATGCACTGCTTTCACAAGTAGGTCAACTAGACAAAAATGTCAATACAGAATCATCATATAGTTGAACTTCATCGTTGAACAAATGGATTTAACAGATATCTATAGAGACTTCTATTCAACCGAGGCAGAATACACACATTCTTCTCAGGACCCCCTGTGAAACTTTATCCAAATGGGATGATGTATTAGGGCATAAAATATGTTGAAAAAATACAAAAGAGTTGAAATAACCTATTGCATCCTGCCAGATGATAATAAAATGAAACTAGAAATCAACAGTGAAAAAAAACACAAAAACTACACAAACACATGGAGAATAAATGCAACTTTCAATAATCAGTACAACACAGAACTCAGGATAGAAATGAAAAAATTCCCCGAATTAAATAACAATGTCAGTACAATGTATCAGCATTTGCAGGATGCAATGAAAAATATTCAAAGAGAGAAGTTTCTATGTGTGAGGAGTGATCCCAAATAAATAACCTAACAATGCACCTCAAGTTTGTAGAAGTCCAGAGGAATCCAAATCAAAAATTCATAGAAGAAAAAATGCATTATGTGTCAGCGTGCAAGTAAATGAAATTAAGACTAAGAAAACTACAAAGGAACAATGAATCAAAGTGATAATTGTTTGAAACAATAAGATCAGTAAACTCAGCCAAACTTACCTAAAGAATGAAAACGACCCACATCAATGCCATTAGAAATGACAAATGCAAAATTTTCACTGAATTTCAAGAGAGTTTATAAAAAATTTTGAAAACTTGGAAAATCTGGACAAAAAGGATAAATTCTTAGATTCATATGAGTTACCAAAATTGAACCAAAAATATATTAAAACCTTTCAAGAAAACTGATGCATGGAAAAGATCCACCAACTATGAAATACCTGGGACCTGAGGGATTCACTGCTGAGTTGACCAGAACTTCAGAGAACCAGTACCAACACTCTTCAAACTCTTCCATTAGGTTGAAAGGGAAAGGTAATAACCAAACTCATTCTATGAAGTCAGTATTACTCTAATATTAAAACAGAAAAGTGACTCAAAAAGAGAAAAAAGAGAGAGAAAAAAAGAAAATATTTTAGGGCAATATCTTTTACCAGCATGGATATTATTATTATCTTCAACAGAACGCTTGGAAACAGAATGCAACAAACCACTAAAAAGATTATACATCAAAACTATGTCGACTTCATCTGCGGGCTGCAAGAATACTACAGTACATGTAAATCAATAACTATGATTTAGCTCATAAATTTAAGGATTAAATCACATGATCCTCTCAATGGATAAGAAAAATACCTTTGACAAAAATCTAACATTCCTTCGATTAAATTTGTGACAAAAATGAAGGAAAAGCAATCAAAGTCACTTATAACAAACCCATAGCCATCATCTTACTCAATGGGGAGAAAGAAAGCAGTCCCTCTACCATCAGGAATGAGATGCTCATTATCTCTCTTCAGTATAGTATTTGAAGCATTAGCCAGGGTAATCAGGCAAGAGAAACAGATAAAAGGGATATAAATGGAAAGAAAAAAGTCAAACTATCTTTATTTGCACATGAGGCACTCCTTTGTATGGCAGATTCAAAAATCCTAAAGTTTATATAGCACCAGAAAAGACAGAATAGCCACAGACCAAAAAGAGCCAACAGGAGGCATTACAATCTCAGGTTTTAATTTTGCTAATAAGTTATAATACAAAAACAGTATGGTGTTGGGACAAAAAGAGATAGGCAGACAAATGGAATAGAAAATATGGACACACTCACATGTACCTTTAATCATATGATCTTTGATAAAAAGACTAAAAACATACGCTGAAGAAATAGCCTCTTTAATAAACAGTGACGGGGAAAATTGGTTATCTACAAGCAAACCCATATCTCTCACCCTGTACTAAAATAAAATCAAATTGGACCAAAAACCTAGATATAAAGATTGAAACTCCTAGAAGAAAAGATAGGGAAACACTTGAAGCCATAGATAGAGGCACAGACTTCCTTAACAGAACTCCAATAGCACAATAAGTAGTCTAAGAAATAACAGACAGGGTTATATCAACCTTAAAATGTTTTGCGTAGGCAAAAGACAATCTACAAAATGGAAAAAATTGCCAGTTACTTTTGTGATGGATGGCTAATATCTATCATATATAAAGAATTTTTAAAAATAGATTCCCCACAACAAGCAATCCAATTAAAAGATTGGCAAATCAATGAATAGATACTTTTGAAAAGGAGTGTAGTCAGTAAGAACATGAAAAAAATCAACTTAGAGATTCTATATTATTCCAATTAGAATGGCTGTCAACAAGAAAGCAGAAAGCAACAAATGATAACAGTGTGGGAAAAAAATGCACCCTTCTACGCTTTTGGTGGGAATATTAACTAGTGGAACCACTATGGAAATCTATATAGAGATTCCTCAAAACGAGTAAAATGTAAATTTTATTGGACCCAGTTATATCTCTCCTGTTTATTTTACTGAAGGAGGGGAAGACATATTATACTGATTCATTTGTGCACATGTTTATAGCAGCACAATTAATAATAAGTAAACAATGGAAACTGACTTGACACCACTCAGCAGATTAATGGAAAAATGTGGTATTCCTTGCAGTCATTCAAGTCCACCGGACACTTCCTATATGATATGCTTCTCTCCAGAAAGAATCTCAGCTCCCCGTTAGCGTTTGTAGTTGTGGACACCTCATGGAAACGTTTGAGAAAGAACATTACATCCTAGGAAGATTGGTTAGTCATAACGCCTAGCCCTTAATTCAAGTAAAAAAAAAAAAACATTATGAGAAGCTAGTTTGAACAGCAGTTATCCAAGTTGTTTATTATATATTCTATTTTTTTAGGGCAACTGGTAATTTTTTGTATTTAAGGAAAAGTGGCAAAAAGAAGCCATTGTTTCTAAAATAACCATGTCTTCAGATAGACTTTTTAGTTTTTCTCTGTACTGGACAAGACTTCATAATCATTCAACGTGGATCTGTTATAATGGTATCTCTATATCTATATGGTATGTACTACATCTATACTATAGCTTGTGATTGCTCAGTGTTCTCTGTTATCTTTCAAATCATGTCAAAGTTCTATTCAAATAAATGAATGTTGTTATTATGCCATTTTAAATCAGTAGCTACTACTGAGCAGTTAAGAAATAATTACTAATGGTTGAAAGAAGAAAGTTCTGAGTAGAAGATCAATAAAGAAACTGCTACACAATTTGTCTTTTCTTTTCAATTCAAGCTACACTCATACATTGGAATATCCACAAACCTATATTCCCCTTTTTGTTTTCTCTTCTTCCCAGTTACATTTAAATTAAATGAAAATCACAATACTTCTGCTTGCCTCCTCTCCTGGGTACCTCACTTGGGAGAAATACAAGTTGCTAGATTAATTACTACATTAGTAATGCTGTGATGCACATCTCCATTGGGTTGCCAGGTCTCTAGGGATAAAAGCCACCTAGTAGTAGCTGGGATTTTCTACTCAGATTTCTAAATATTCTTTTTCCCATTCTTTGCTTGTGATGAAGGTTGCTTAGGGTTTTCCAAATCAGTGGGTGAGGTGATACTGTCGCATTTGTTGATTTATGAAAATATTCTGTATTCCAGTGCTTCACAAAATTCTCACTGAATGGCAGATGTTCAATAGGCATTTGTTGAGTAAATGAAGAAAGGGGTAAAGAAATATGTAGCTGCCTTACAAAGTGTTCAGTTAAATTTTACATTAGCACAAATATAGAACTTTTCCCTCTAGGAAATTGTACACAGCATAACTTTTGCTCATCTGAGAACCCACTGCAGTTCCAGAGTGAAGTGATGCTAAACACTCAATGGTGAGTCTCATTACCATCCAGATTTCTCTCAGACATCACCTACATTGTGTCTAGGATTCTCCAAATCCTCAGAATTCAGATCACTTTCTGGAAGAGTGCAAATAAATTTAAACTGTTAAAAACAATCATGTCTTCCTCTAAAGAGTGACTGAGTTAATTCAAAAGTATATTTAAAATATTATGTGTATCATATAATAAAACAATCTCTTCCTCTTTTTTGAAGTGTCTTCCATATTATTAAAACAAAATCCTGCCAGAGATAAAGGAGAATAAAAGAAGAGAGGCTCATTAATAAATACTAAACAAGAATTCCCAATTGAAAATTAAAAAGCAGAATTTAGAAGCAAAGTAAAGAGCCACGTACTGTGATGGCCAAGTGCATAACATCTATCATTCAAAATTTGGTGGAATCATGAAAACCAATCTCCTGCACAAATGATAGAAAGTTATTTGATAAAAATTTAAAAATCTTTTCTTAATTTAGAACATAAAAACCTTTCTTCTATGGCCTGGATCTGAAATGTGCCCCCAAAACCCATGTGTCAGGGCATGACCCCCAGCAGCTGGCATTCCTCAGAGGCGGAGGACCCCCAGGAGGTGGGCTGTAGTGGGAGAAAGTTAGGTCATTGGGGGTGGGTACTTCAAGGCATACTGGGACACTAACCCTTAATGTTTCTACTTGACTTGCTAGCTACCATGACAGGAATGGCTTCCTCTGTTTCTTCTCCTTCTGGGGCTCACCACGTTGACAGAGCTAGCTGTGGCAGGACCAACCGACCAATCTGAAACTGAGAGCCAAGCCGGAGTACAGCCCAGTGGCACAGTGTGCCTGACAAGCACACAGTCCTGAGTTTGATTTCCAGTACCAAAAAACAAAACAAGAAAGAAATGTAGAGCTAAAATAAACCTTTGCTCCTTAAAAGTTGACTATCTCAAGTATTTGATCACATATTAAAAAGCTGACACTTCCGAATGTAATTAGTAGCATGTTTATTTAAAATCACGATCATCATTCATTTTTGTTTCCTAATTCCTAATGAATGATATAAGCAAAAAGGTGAGAACGTAGTTGTGAAAATCAGAAAAGCATTTGTCTTAGATGATTGTGTACTTGGAAGAAAAACTAATTCATTTAGTAATTGTTAATGATAATTGTTAATAATGTAAATGTAAGTAAGGTGGCCCAGAAGAAAATATATAGGATGACTGTCATGTGTACTATAACAACTATTTACAGTGTAAATTGGAAGAATAGACAAGTAAACAATAGCAACAAAAATGTGAAATATCTATGAGGAAGCATAGGAAGAAATGCATAAGATCTATGAAACCAGTATTAAAATACAACTATAAATATAGCATGAGTACAAGTGTTAGAAAC
>NW_004955427.1:7209387-7230770 GCF_000276665.1 Chinchilla lanigera | reverse complement strand
TTTGGTTTTTCTCCGGTACCTGGAACCGAACTCACGACCTTGCGCTTGCCAGGCAGGCGCTTTTGCCGCTGAGCTAAATCCCCAGCCCCCGTTATGTAGTTCTAATACAAATAAAACAAATTTTGTAATTTGAGATACACAAGTTGATTATATAATTTACTTCATATATTTGCAAGGAAAGCAAACTAAAATATGAAAAGAAGAAAATGAAAGTATACTATAATACTATCAGAATTTTTAAAGGACTTCAGTACTTAGTATGTAAATAAAAAGATTAGTGGAATGACACTAAAAGTACAAAAGTAGGTTTCAACATACATGAGAATTTAGAAGATGATACATGTGCCCCCTTGTTCAATATCTGTTGTCAGGACATCCTATAAGTAGCCATCTAAAAAATTGCTTAAATTAACTTTTGAAAATAAAAAAAAAAATTTAAACATTTAAAGATTGACAGGGTATCAGTGAGATATTATTAGAGAGAGCCAAGCTAGATAAAAATATTGTGGTCAGTCAGGTAGGGCTAGGCCCTTGAAGGAGTCAGCGCAGAGGATGAAAAGGCATTACAGCTGTGGCTGGAGGTGCGTCTGTTGGAGATCAGGCCTCAAGACACAGACAAAACGACCAGGCCTACGTGTCTCCCTGAGCGATAAGCAGTAAGTTAACATGAACCTCTGTCACCCCAGTGGGTGACTCTTCTTTAGGAAGATTTGTCTCTTCCCGAAAGGCCTGGGCTTTGTCCAGGTACACTTGCTGTATGACCTGCTTCCCGCTTGGGTCATTACAACCTAAATGGCTAAATTCTTAATCTTATTGGTTGATTGTGGTTTTGTCCTACATTGGACCCATTCTTGTGATTTTGCACCCACCTCATGATTCCGCTGTATAAAGCTTCCTCTGTAAAGTGGGATCTGCAGCAACCTATTCTCCAGGTCCCCTCCTGTCTATCAGGAGCTCTCTGTCTTAATAAAATTTTCCTACTCTTAACCTCTGTTGTTCCTTGGAACTCACTCTTCAGTTCTGGGGAACACAAACTTGTCATATCGGACATAGCAGGTTGGGAGTTGCACTTATTTCCCCTATATCAATATGATGGTATACAACTGTAATCCCAGTATCTGGAAGGCTGAGGCAGAAGGATCACCAAAGTTCAAGGCAGCCTGGGTCATATGCTGAGTCCAAGCCTGTGAGAATCAGTCTTAAAAAGCAAAAAATAAAACAAAATAAAAATGGGAACAACAAAATTAGAATAAATCTTGTAAGATTTTAGGCTAAATAAGGCCTGAATTCGTACAAAATAATTCACCTCACCAACCCCACTGACCAGCAGAACCTGGTTCTTCAGCTGGCAGAGAAGCTGAGGAGCCTGAGGAGAATAACCAGGGGGAATTTTCCACAAGCCGGGGACCAGTGGCGGCTGAGAGACCTCCAGGACGACTTCCGCCGAAATCAGGGCTGCAGACCCCAAGGTGGTGGCTTCCGCCAGTAGCAGCTTCACACCCCTACTGAGCTCTCCCCACTGCTGCCCTACAGCTCAGACCACCCAGGCTGTCTGCATAAACCAAATAGCAGTCGGGAAGGGGCTGCTTAGGGTGTAAACAATAAAATAAAAATAAATCAATTAGCGACATAATTAAACTTTTTCAGAAACAAAGGGAAACACGTAAGTAAAACCAGGGGTAATAGCAAGAAAAAATATTTACAATTTATGTCACACAAAGATCATGTCTTCATTATATTATAGGACCCCACAAATAAGTCAAAATGACAACAGCTCAGACAAATGTTTACAGGATGTTTAAAATTCACATGGGGCAACACATTGTAATATTTAAGCATAGGAAATTATCCTTAATCCCATTATGAAAGAAATTCATATCAAAGCTACCTCAAGAGACCATTTTTATCTCAAATATAGGTAAAGATAAAACGGTTCAGTAATACTTAGTTTTATTGAGAACTTGGGAGAAGACACATTTTGCTAGTGGGAGTGTAATTTTTAGACTTTCATGGAAACAAACAGCACAACCAATAAGAATTTAATATGTATATAGTCATTAATCAAACCATTCCACTTTTAAATCCATCATACTGATAAACTCATAAAGAAGAAAAAGAAATAAAGGTAATTTCATTGTAGCATAATTTGTAATAATCAAAGATTGATAGTAATGTAAATGTTTATTAGTAGGTAACTGGCTAAACAATAATACCCACACTGGAAATCTATACATTCTTTAAAAATAGTTGAGGCAAAAATATACATAACCATGGGAACTGTCCCCAAAGTATATGGCTTAGTATACATTTTAAAATGCAAGTTCATTTGTGTGTATCATAAATATACACACATATGTGTATATCTACTTATAGAAATACAAATATGCATTTATAAATATAATACTTACATACATGAATTAGCTATGAAATTTTAGGGAACTGGATAATTAGGGGATTTAGATGAGGAGGAGAGTTTTTTAATATATATGCTTTTATGCAGGTTTAATTTTTACCAGCAGCATAATACGTATTTTTTAAATGAGGAAATTAAATGTTATGGGATATAGTAGCACTATGGCAACTGACACTAGAATAAAGGAAATTTTAATCTTGTTAACTACCCTCGACCTGGGCCCAAAGCCTTTCAGGACTTTGTGTAATAGTATGTAAGCTGCTTGAGAGCTGGTACCATCACACCCTTTGCCTTTCCTTGCCAGGGCGTCTCCATGGTCATGCCCACATACTGAACATTCCAAACAAAAGAATTCACTGACTGATTGATCCTGAAACGTCTACTGAGAAGGGTTCTCCTCGCAGCTACACCTTGCGTGTTTTGCTGATGATGCTAAAGAGTGATCAGGAAGCCCAGGTTTAGGACAGTAGTTCATCTCTATCTTAGGAATTGGGAAAACCACTGGAAAAAGTTTCCACATGTTACTGAAAACAAAAGGAGATCTAGAAGACATACACTGCTCGTGTTTTCTGGTGCCACATTTCAGAGACCACTAGAAACCATGAGTAATTGGATGAAAATATTTAGTAAGGGAAAAGGTTATTTTTCCTTAGCATTGTCTACCCTCAGTGTACTCCTTAATATGTTGGTCTTTAGCTTTCCTGTACCCACACCTCAAAGAAAATAGTTGTTTTGCTAATCCTAAACCCTGTCTCCAGCTCATAGTACCAAAGCCAGATGCTGTTTACACTGCTCAGAACCTGTCTGGTTATTCGGCTAATGGAAAAGAGAAAGCTGAGAGTGGAGGGCATGACAAGAATGTACAGATTAGTCTACAATTTTAGTCTAGAAGGACGAACACCAGGACTTCATTACCGTCAACAGCCACAATATGGACACTTAAATTTGGATCAATGTGTTTAGAAAAACAGAACATGTACCCAAACCTTAAGTGCCTGGTGGAGAAAGCAAAAGAGCAGCCAATAGTTTCTCAATGAGCAAATAAACATCAGTCAAGAGGAAGCAATTTAGAAAGTACAGGTAAAGCAACAGCCTTATAAAGCAGCCCAAAAGGCAGCTCAGTTTAGTATTATTATTCAGTCCTCAGACGAAGAAACTCAGAGTTGCAGAATTCTCTCTGTTTCTCTGTCTCTGTCTCTGTCTCTGTCTCTGTCTCTTCCCCCCGACCTCACACTTTAACACCTGGTCCTTAATTCTTCATGTCATGTTTTTACTCCACAAGAGTGTTTGGAAATGTTCTCGACAGGAAGGTCTTGACTGCAGGGAGACTGGCAGCAGTTCGGCTTTGCCACCTTCACTCCTCTGAGTTAGCACAGATAAGGGAGCTATCAGCCTGGGCAGTAGGCTGCAGTAGCAGATCTGATTGAAGCAGAGATTTCAGTAAATTAAGAATCTGTTATCGCTTAACACAGGCTGTCCTCCTCACAGGGCATGGGAGCAAAGTCGCAGGTTGTTTGAAAGACATTCTGGTTCTCATAATACTGAATGCTTATATTTCTGAAACTGAAAAGACAGCCCGCAGATAAGACGTGGAGAGGTTTGAAAAATCCAGCTGCATGCCTTGTGGGCGAAGTAAGTGCCCATCTATACAACAGTGATGGCAGGAGCTCAGACTGCCCCTCCCCCATATGCTGAGCCATGCCTAATCCACATCTTGAGGTTTTTTTCCACTAGATTAAAGCTCTCCTCTGTACAGATTCACACTCTTCCCCCATGGGACAATACTTATATTAGTCAGAGAATATTTTTTGTTCAAATATGTTTCCAATTTTTCCCGAGAACAGATTTTTTCAATATTTGGGGTACTTTCTTAAATGTTTCTGATCATCCCCATTGTCTATCAGAGCCTTTTCACATTTCATTATGAAGTATATATTTTTTAGTATTTCTTACTAGATTATGAGCTCGCTGAAGTCAAGTGTGCCTTGTCTGTCTGCAAGAAGGGTTCACTTCAGAGCCTGGTACTTAATAAAATCTCAGTAATGTAGTTTTGTATTGATTTGAATTTAATTAGACTGTATTGCATCAGAGGTTACTTTTTCAAGAGAGTATTTTTTCCTCTCAGTGAACAAAAAGTGCCTATCATCAAGAGATATTACTAGAAATAGACATCCCATACTTAAAAATCACTAAAAACTTGACTGACCTTAAACCTTAATAACCCATCAATTTTTCTGATGCATAGTAAGCTCACTGACTTGTGACTTGCTCAAAGTCACACAGATACTAACTCTCCCCCCCACACACTGCTCCTGCTCTGTATGCTTCCCGGCTGCTGTACACAGAGCACCTTCTCCCCATCAGGCCCTGCTGATACACCATGGCTGCCTCAGAGCCAGCTAACCATTGACTGAACACCCTGAAATGGTGAGCCAAAAGGAAGCTCTCCCCCTTTAATTTGTGGGTGTTAGATATTTTATCCCCGTAACAGAAAACTGACTAATATATTCCCCCACCTAGAAAACTGGTTCCTGAAACAATGAGAAGCATTTGCTAATGAATCACCCGAAGGATAACAGCACCCCTGTTACCCGTTAGGTAGCTTTTTATTTCCCAATTTTCCTCACCTTTTGCTCTTACTAGCTCTTGACATCTACCCAGCATGATGTGTAGATATCTGTCGACAAAGTCATTAGCATGGTCAATTTACTTAATTTGCTGCCATTGGCTTTGTTAAAATGTATTTATTCTTGTCATACCCCTCACCAGTAAAGAACAGTGTTGAGTTCAGTGTGTACATAAATTGGCAGGAGAGCTTCTGCCAAGTTT
The DNA here is from genome assembly GCF_000276665.1 of Chinchilla lanigera. Classification (NCBI taxonomy): domain Eukaryota; kingdom Metazoa; phylum Chordata; class Mammalia; order Rodentia; family Chinchillidae; genus Chinchilla; species Chinchilla lanigera. The sequence goes on along the minus strand of NW_004955427.1, from coordinate 7,225,528 downwards.
AAATTCCAATAAATAAGTGATAGACTAATGGAAATCTGTCACTACTGAATGCTAAGAGCAGCTGGAAAATGCAAACTATTTTTTTACTCCTGCTTATTAAATAAAGGCAACCATAACAGCACGTCAAACAACAAAACCATACATATGTCTTGATGAAGTTATTTCCTGCAGGAGTTCAGGCTAACAGTTTGGATGCTGCTATAGATGTATACAGAAACTATACGCTTAAGTGAGTGTATGGCAGATAGTAGGAACCTCTTTTATTGCTGAAGTGACACTGTATGGGTGGACAATGGCAGAAGGCAAAAATAGACCCCTTAAAACTGGATTAGATCAGGAAGAACTCATGTTTAGCTTAGTAAAATATATATATTTACATACAGAAATGTGGGAGGGTAGGATAGATTTCCTTACCCTGTTAGCTGAGATAGGCTGAAAGAAACAATAACATACTAAAACAAGTACATCTAGTGTAGATATCCAATAGCAGCAACAACAAAGTCACCTTAAAGAAATGACTAAAATCACTGATTCCAGAACTTGGGCAGGAAATATACAAGATAAGCCCACAGCATTTTCTAGTTCCAATAGATAAGGGATCACTCAAAGCACAGCGCAGCAACACAACCACAGCAAAAGCCGTGCACATTCCCAGGGGCCTGTTCTCCAGACACAAAAGCCAACTGTTTTTACCATGGCCAAAACTAGAACAATCGGAGCAATAAAATCAGCGAGCTAGTGTTGAATTTATTCTAAAATGTAAAGTAAGTATCCTTGATCTCTTTTAATATATTTATTAAATAATAAATTAATAATTAAATAATTGCATATGTATATGAAGACATAAATGTACTTCTCAGAAGAATTCCAAATAATCTATGTAGATAACCCATTCTACAGGAGGGTAATCATAACTCCTCATTCTTTAAGTGGGGGCTACACGTATCAATTTGGTTTCAAAGAATACTGCATGGGGAGATGGGATGAGTCACTTTACAGTGAAAAACCTGACAAACACTATGTCAGCCTGGTCAAGGTCAGGTCAAGGTCAGTATCTTATTAATGGTATAAGGTTTGACAAAAATGGTACTCTGGCTCTGTGACTTATCTTTCAAATACCCACAGCCCACACCAGATAATAAGGAAAACATCAGCTAAACCTCAGTAGGGGAACAGTCTACAAAATGCCTAAGCCATACTCCTAAAAACTCTCAAGAACATCAAAATCAAAGAAAGCCAAAAGCTCTTTAGCCAAGAGGGAGGAGGGACCCCTGGCCACTAAACAAAATGTGTCCTTCATGTGACTCTCAAGAAGCAAAGGGATATTAGGTAAAAACTAAGAAAATCTAGTGAAGTATATACTTATGTTAATAATACTATATCAATATTAATTTATTAATTATAATATATGTACCACAGTAATATAAGATGCTAAACATAAAGGAACTAGGTATGTAATAAGTGGAAGTATATAGCTACACTCATTACTATCTTTTCATTTTTTAATCAATCAGAAGCTGTTCTAAAAATAGCTTCATTGTTTTAAAAAGCAAACATAACCCTTGTTTATACTTATGTGGCTATATTTATACCAGCCTTGACTCTTTGTTCCTTAAGGACTGTAATCTTTATGTATTGTAAATGTGTACTCATAAAAAAGCTTAAAAAGAGAAAAATATTATATTAAGATTAACAAATAAGACTTAATTTTTATTGTTTATTTTTGAATTTATTGAATTTGGGGGAAATATTTTCAGACAGGGTCTTACTTTGTTGTGCAGGCTGGCCTTGAACTTGCAATGATCCTCCTGCCTCAGCCTCCAGAGTGGTGGGATTACAGTCATGTGCCACCACACCCAGCCATTTTTGTCATTTAGGAATTAAGATTTAACCACAGTGTTGTTGCCTTCAAGAATTTGCAAGTCTACCAATGAAAGGCAAAGTAAGTAAAGACTTCCTACTTTAGAGGGCAGTACTAGAACCACAGAGACAAGCAACAGGGAACATGCCAGCTGTACAATATAGCAACCTTTTTCAATTCCAGCCATGGAAAATGCTGACTCAAGGAGAAGTGAGTGAGATCGTTGTCCACTCAGGCAGAGACTGACTGACAGTGTTCATCAAGAATGCTTCAGTGGAGGGGGCTGGGGATTTAGCTCATCGGCAAAGCGCCTGCCTGGCAAGCGCAAGGTCGTGAGTTCGGTTCCCGGTACCGGAGAAAAAACAAACAAACAAACAAAAAAGAATGCTTCAGTGGAGATTTCTTCACTGATGAGCTATGGAAGTAGAAAACCTCAAGGATCCTTCCAACTCTGTCCTGCATATCTGTGGACACTTGCTCAATTCTCTGTGCAGTTAAAGGTCAGATGACTTATTCCATTGTGGATCTAGACTCAGAGCCAAGACTTTAAGCAAAGCCTGTCTGTCTGTGGACCACATTTCTAAGTTTAGCTCATTGCTCAAAACCTACCAGCTGTGCTAGTCACCCCATTAAAGAAAAAAGTAAATTAGCCTAGAAAGCTACGTTTCTTTTCAGCCATGCAATTTGATAGGGGGCGCGTTCCCTTCCTGAATTCCTGAGGAGTCACATAATCCACTTCGGTGCGTTGGCAATGCTGTGATCACCTTGTGACACCAGTCGTAATGCCTGGTAAATCTCAAGGCCGCAATCCCACAGCCTGGCCCAGATGCCCTACAGTTAGGACAGCCATGATTGCTGGCAAAGGAAGAGACTGCGAATGGGAGTGAGTGAGGTCAGATGGGCGGGTGGATGTGCGGAAAGACAGTTTTAGATTTCACCCTCATTTTATGAGTCCAGTTCTCCCTTTTAAGGATAGAAGCTGGAAAATTCTGCCGGGAGGAGAGTAAACCAAACTTGTTTTGGTGTTACAGATTCCTTGCTAAAGGGAATTCCTAAATCTGGGCCACTTTCTAGAGGCAATAATGCAATCTCTTATTTTATCCCCTACCACCCCTCAACATTATATGAAAATCTCTCCTTAATCAACCCAAATTTACCAATCTTTTTAAGTTCATAGCACATCTAGAAAACATGAAAATGATCATTCTTGTGTATGTACTCTGAAATAAACTGAAACAGGACAAGGCAGATGCCCATTATCCTGACCACAAGTACTGGCTGATCACTGAATGCCCTAACCCATGTGATAGACAATTCCTTTAACAAAATGAAATTATATTTTTATTATGAGGCAATTCATTACCATTAAATGAGTTTGAATCATATTAAATATTCATTTAGAGTTCAGATACGGTTAAAGGTAATGTCTTACGGCTTATTCTAACAGAAAATATGAAATATCAACAAAAGAAAGGGAAATACAATAAAAAAATATACTTTGAGGTGCATATCTAAGGGTCCTAATGTTTTAAAATTGATCTCTATAGATTAACACCTTAGATTTTTGTTAACAGGTACGATTTAAATCATGTCACAGTACAATATTCTCGTAACCAGTTCTTTAAATATTTAGTAAGTGTTTTCTTATATCATTATTTTGCAATATGACTTTCAATGATTGTTATAACTTCATATGGATAGGTGGTTTAAACAATCTTGTATGGTCAAATATTTGCTAGTACTTTGCTGTTATAACTTATTGTGTTATAAACATACATGTAAAGAAAAGTTTCTCATATATCTCTAGTATTAATCCAGATGTTACTAGGCCAAAGTATGCACACATTTTCACATTTAGGATACTTTGCCAAATCACCTTTCAGAAGCATGTACTCACCAGGAGCATGTAAACCTGCATTCCTCACTGACCTCCTGTATTATCACGGTTTTAAATCTACTTGTCACGTTTTTCTTACCTGCATTTCTCACGGAAACCTCGGGGTCAGTATAGGCTTGTTGTGTTTGGCTTTTGCAGAGACCTGTACACTAGAATTATAACATCTGAAACAACTTAGCAGCCTGCTTGGCCTTGTATTCTTCCTACAGAAATCCGGATCCATCTGTAGAGACAGGTCATTATGGGCTGCGGGGAGGCAAGTGTCACAGAGTCTTCTGAGTCTCCATCTTGACACTATACACTTTCAGCCCCCAATCTGATATCCACCTCATGTGTAAAATAAGCCAAATCAGACCCCGGAAGGCCTGTAACTTCCAGTGGGAGGAGACAGTGTTAGCATATGCAAGGAAATGGTCTGTTTAAACTTGAAAAATTAAGTAATCCTTAAAAAAAAGAGCTGGCTGTTAGTCCTGGCATCCTGGGAGGCTGAGGCAGAGAATCACAAATCTGGGCAATTTAACAATTTAGTGAGAGACCCTCAAAATAAAAAGATAAAGGGGTGATAAGGATGTAGCTAAGTCATGCTGGGCGTGGTGGTGCACTTCTGTAATCCCAGCACTCGGGAGGCTGAGGCAGGAGGATCATTGCAAGTTCGAGACCAGCCTGGGCTGGCAAAGTGAGCGCAAGGCCCGCCTGAACTGCACAGTGAGACCCTTTCTCAAAAAGACAAAAAATGAAATAAAATGAAAGGATGTAGCTAAGTACAAAGGCCTTGGATTCAATCCCTAGTCAGTACGGCAGGAAAGCTGGGCAGGGAAGAAACCAAACTCTGAGAATAGTGGGGTTTCTTCCCACTTCAGGGGATAATTCTTTGCTAATAAGTAAGGAGCATAAAAGTTTTACTCAGATTGACAAAATGGTACATTTTAATTACTATAATTACCAGCGCTATCTAATAACACAAAAGGCTGTTCATGAAATGGGTTTTTTTGTTTTTTTTTTTTTTTTTCCCGAATGGCCCGGCCGAGTGACCATCTCTTGCTTTAAATAGTCACATTTCATATATGTACATTATTAGCAGTGATTACAGAGATTTGGACTTAATTTTACTCATTTGCTCCTGCTAATAGACTATGTGATTCATTGGTAATATTTATTAATAATTCTATGGAATGCGTATTGTTTGGGGGGTTCTAAGTCAGCCTTTTGCCCCCAAAATATTCGTACCCAATTAGTACTTGGTTCCTTTTCACCCAGCTAGCAAGTTATTGCTCAAAGTGAATGTATTATGACCTCTGCCAGAGGATGAGATGAAGCAGAATAAATGTATGCCCCTGGGCAAGGAACTCTGGGAATGATAAAAAGAAAGAGTTGAGGGATAGAGTGCTAAAGATAAAATTTCCTGACTTCTAGGTTCAGGTTCTTTGTGTTGTTATTATTGCTGGGTTTTTCTTTTTTTTCTTTTTAAAGAGAATAAAAAATGAAAAAAAAATTAAAACATTAGAAACGATACAGAATTTTAAAACTAGATGATAGGAAATCTACAGTGGTTGTTATATTGCATATTGTTATCTTCAAAGCGGTTGTTCAGATTACCAGATATAGGCATGCAAAATTGATCAAAAAAAGAATTAAGCATTAACTGTTCCTTTCAATAAACCAATAGATATTAGTAGTACAATTACCTTAGCTATCTTTGTGTGTGTGTGTGTGTATAGAGAGAGAGAGAAAGAAGTTTTTTCCCTTTCCTCTTGCCTTCTTTTTCTCCTTTCTCTCATCCCAGTTGTTCTTTCCTTTTGAGCAATTTCTTTCCCTTTTACAATATGTATTGTACCTTTTTGATTTTATTTACTCTTTCAGGTTCTTACACTAGGGAGACAATACAATCTTTACACATGCTAATCTGATTTATTTTGCCTATGAGTATGATCTCTAGTTGCTTCCATTTACCTATAAAAGCCTCTTTCTTTATAGTTGAGTAGTACTCCATTGTGTAAAAATACTATATCTTTTTTATCATCAGTTGATGGGCATTTGGGTTGTTTCCAAGGTTTAGCTATGACAAATTGTGCAGCTACAAACATGGGTGCACATATACCGCTGCACAGCCCCCATTGCATGCTGCAGACTTTCTGCATGATTTAAAGCTGATCTTTAGTTTTACAAATGTGGCTTAGAACAGTGACACTGCAAGGAATCTGAGGTTTCCTTGCCCTAGAGTCAGTATGGGACGAAAGGGCATTCATTGCTTCTGCCAAAGTTTTCTCTTGTAGAAGAGTTCAAAGTAAACGTCTTCATCAAAGCAGTGGAACTCAGGGTGGGGTTGAGTTTCAAATGTTCTGGCACTGGTTTGATGAACTGCTGTGAGATCAAGTGCTCAATCTTGCTAGCTGATCTCAATACTGTGGCGTCCACTTCTTCACTTGAGGCTAAATCTCATTCATTTGTTCCTTCAGTTGGTCATTCATTTAATAACTATCTGGTGAGTCCTCGTCATGTGGCAGATCCTCTGGTAGTCTCTGAAGAGCCAGTGCAGAGCCAACTAGATATAAACTTCCAAACTGCATGGAATTTAGTCTAGGATGAGATGTCTTTTGGTAAAGTAGGATTAAACTCCAAATTGTTATAGCTGTTGTAACGAAAAGAGCGGCCTCTAGTTTAATTCTAGAACAGTTCGAGTTTTATCAATCTAGTGAAATCTTAGCCAACAAAGCAGGTGCCACTCTGCTTTAGAATTATTTTTAGCATGAAGATGTGTGGGGGAAAGGTACTCCTAGGAAGCCCCCATCCCGAAGAAGGCGCTAGCATTTCAGTGAAAAACGTGAACTATCACTACATTTAGTCAAAATTACCATAATGTATTCTGAGACAATTTTCAGCCAAGCAAACTGCGTAATGTAAATATATGCATTCTCCCAGCACCCTTTTCTGAAAGCCTTTTCAACATTCATCCTACTAGTATTTATGCTACCGCCCTTGTCAGTGAACTTTGCTCTAAGAGATGCAAGGCTAGCCACAAATAATTTGAAATGAGTAACTCTAATTAGCCACTAAAATTGGCATATTTCCTGCAATCTGAAATTAGATCATAGAGTGGAGTTGACATGAAAAAGCCCTATTTACTTTCCAGACACCCAGTTCCTATTTGCTGGGGGAAATTACTATTTTGAACTTTATCTGTCACTATCTGAAGAAGTCTGGAGTCAGCGGTAATAAAAAGATATGAGGAGCTGGACTTTCCATTTGCTTCTATTTTGCTGGTGGGATTTTCCAAAATAAACTCATATGAGCAATAGCCCTGGAAGACATCTCAATGGATTTTAAGAAATAAAGGCAATTGTTACAGAATATTGTACATCAACATTTTTCAAATTACCAATATATACTTATCCCCTCTAACCAAAAAGAAAGGTTTTGGTCTAATAGTATTAATCCATAGATGCATGGAATTTTCTTAAACTCAGAGTCAGAGTCCTTCCCTGGAGGCTCATTTTTCAGGGGTCCTCTGCCCTTCGGTCTGGGCAGCACTGCACACCCACTGTTAGGTAAGCATTCCAGATCTGCTCCATAATATTTAGTATTATGTCACTGTGGCCCAAATGGATTCCTTTCCAGGGAGCACATTGCAAGGCAGCGTGTGTGTTCCATCACTGCCTCTCACATTATAACAAGCACCTGATGCGAACACTCTTATTTTAAAGTCCTCTCTGCTGTCATCAGCTGCTGTGTCACTGATCGGCTGATACTTAACACACCAGATGTCTAGTACAGCCACAGACACTTCTGGAGCTACATTTGGGTAAGATTAATCATGCTGCTCCACTGACTTAAAGGAATCACTCAAGAAAATGCAACAAAGAAGATGGGCATAGAAAACCAGTGTGAGAGTTTTAAAATAAAATGTGATATGCTAGAGTAAAAAGGAGGAGGCTTTCTTTTCACTGGTGCAATTAGTTCATATATTCATAAATGCCCACTGTCAAAAGTACTTTCAATAATCTATAAATAACTTTCTCACTTAAAGTCTTACAATAGATCTTTCTAGAAGGATCATGATAACTTCAGAAATGTAAACCCCACAACTGTGTCTGGCCAGTGGTGAATGGATTTTTAATTACAAGATAGAGAAAATGATATCGATTTTGCAATAGTTCATTTCCCATGAAACTTTCTCTATAATATGAAACTAAAGTGTTAAAAATCTATGTAAAAATGAGATAAGTTTATAGTTTAAATTACTTAGCAACTTGATAATTGACTATATTTGCTTTTATATATTATGGGTATACTAGAATTTCACAAAGCACCAGTAAATATCTGAACCAAAATACCACTTCCAGCGCAGCTCTTGAAATTCTCGGGGTGAGGACACTGGAGGATGAAGAAATGAAGACAAAAGTTAGAATGTAGGAAGCTGAGGCCAGGTGTTAGGTACTAGTCAGGATAGGATCATTGCTTTTACTTAGGGTAAACCATGCTTACAAAAACACCTGTTCACAACGCTTAGATTAATTTCAATTAAGTAATTGAGTGCAATGGCCTTGCCAACTTGACATATAAAATTGTGAGACAACAAAACTTTCTCAAAAGGATGGGTGTAGCATTCCCACAACACCAATGCACACATGAAGAATAGCGTGTCTTAACTTTAATGGCCTTAGTTTGACACTATATCCCTCCTTTTCACTTAACAAACTTAATACTCTCATTTTTATGGGGACAGATATATTCTGTGAAAATCAGAAAGGGAGAATTTGATTTCTAATTTAACGGGAAGAAATCTGCCTCCAAAGGGTGGAAGGCCACGCGTGTCCTTACTCTGTGGCACAGCGTAGTGGCCAGAACACTGTGTTCGCATCCCACCTGTAATATTTTCTAGCAGTGTGACCTCCATATCTTTACTTGTGAAATGGGATAACAATGTTCCAGCCTCACAATGTGTTGTAAAGAATGTTCTGTGAAAACTCAAACTATGGAGCCACTAGGTAATATTATTTCTTGGAGGAGAATAACAGCCCTGGAAATTCAGTTTTTCACCTGGATGTCACTGAAATAAATATTGCACTTTATGCTCTTGAGTACTAGACTAAGTAATACTCACATTGGGATCTGTAGACAAAAATCAGGAGATCACTGGTTGTGGATATTTTTACATTGTTACAGTATTTTAATTCTACTGTCACAATTCCTTTGTGTTTCATGAAAGTAGAATTTGAGAAAGCATTGGGCAAACAGAGAACAATACACATACAAAAATATTGAGCCTTCAATATATCATTTGAAAGAAATTCTTTTGGGTAAGAATTTATTTCCAGATAAAAATTTGTGTCAGTTTTACCAAAAAAAATCTATCATTGTGGAACCCATCATTGGTGGTGGGTCTGCACATGCTTAGTATTGTCTGTTCCTGTAATTAATTGTCTGTCTGTGTAATTGTTCCACTAACAGGAACGTAGGACCTCAGGATGCAGGACCCCATCTGCCTGTGCTTCCAGGGGCTGGAATGGTGATTGGCACAGGTCTGGAGCTCAGCAAATTAATTTCTAGATAAATGAAAGTATGGGTAAAGGACAGAAGGAAAACCTGTCCAGGATGGAAAATAAGCTTGTCAACTTTGTTTTACAATAAGATGAATAAGAAAAGTTAGAATATTACTGGACATGTGGAAAATATTTACATTATGCTGACCACCCTTTGAAATGTTTTGTATATGATAAAAACACAGGCAGGGAATGGGGATAAAAGAATTAAGTTATATCATGTACAGGTACAAATTCTTTATGATGAATGTGATCATTATGTACATCTAAAATGTACCAATAAAATCTGATGAAAATAATATTATACAAACACACTACCCTTGAATTTGGATATAGATTTTTATTGATAGTTTTAAATAAGCAAGCCACGATGTGGGTGTAGCCTGGAAAAGGAGAACAAAAGAACAAAGAGCTCTGCTTCAGGAGAAATACATTTTGCAGTAGTGAGTGAAAAGATCCTATGACTGTGAAGGGGATAGATGCTTCAAAATACACTAAAGTGTCACATTTGTTGACACTCACTGAAACATAAGAATAGAAATCATAATTGTATCAGCACTATAATTTTGAGGGATTATGTCGATCTTTTTCCCCAAAACTAAAAATACAAAGAGCATACCAAGTATCTGTTTGAGGCTTTGAGTTGACATCTGTGACTTTAATGCTTTGTGAGGGTGACTTCCTTTCAAAGAAGCATGCTGTTCTCTTCTGGCATGTAAGGTAACAGCTCTTTACCTGGCTTCCTGAGGGAAAAGAATCTTTCTATATTTGGCTTGTATCCTGGTTATCACCCCTCAGTTTCTGACAGCATTTCACATCATTTTCATTGTGTTATGCTAACACAAAAATCAACTCATCATAAAACCCAGACCCAGGGAACTCAGAGAAAGCCAATATGTATTGATCTTTCAAGATGAGTAATTTTTATGAATTCCGCAAAGAGCCAAAGGAGCATGTTCTCGGATTCCAAGAAGCAACTAAGAATTATTTAGGATTTTTAGAGTTGGAAAAATACTTTCAAGTCAGTAGACACAAGACATCTTAAAAAATAGCTACTGACTATCATGACAGCAATTTGCTTTCAGTGATTGTGTGGCAATAAAAGAACTCATGTCTATTTTGGACTACCTATGTGTTGACACAATGTCGTGATATACTAAGACCCATCAGCACTGGAGCTTATAAGACTTAGTTCCATGGCCCATTAGCTATGTGACCTTGAGCAAATCATTAGAAACCTCTGAATCTTTATTTTCTCATTTCAAATAGAAATTATAATACAGACTTTTAGGCACTATTGTAACTATTAAGTCTTGTTTGAATTTTAAGAGAACAGCATTGATTCTCACATATGATAGTTGTTCAGCATAAGCTGATTTTCCTTCTTACACTCTCTGTGTGGATCCTCATTTGAAATAACCTTGGTCTGATTTCAGATTTCCAGTGAAGTTGCTCACCCTGTTGCAATGCAATAGTTGCAGTGAATTCAAATAAACACGGAAGTAAGCAATTCAATTTTGAAGTAGGTTCTTCTCCCTTCAGGAGAGAAGTTCTTCTTCTGGAGCAATGGAAGCATTAGACTTCTCCAATATTTAAATCCACACTCAAAAGCCAGACCAGTGTCAAAAATTCAACTGCTTATTCTATCTAAGGTAACATATCAAACCTTAATCTCACTTTTTAAAAAATCAAGGGTTTGGAATTCTTTTCCAAATCAGTCTTCAAAACAACAATGAGAAAGTTTATTCCATTGATGTAAATTAATTTCATTCTACTCACAAGAAAAAGAAAAGGGGTCATCTAATGAATGATGTGTCTAATACCGATGTGTTTAGGGAATTATTTTGTGGATCTCCCTGTTCAAGTTCTACATGTCATTTCACAGCATATTTATCGCCTGGCTTTTCATATGTTCTGTTCTCTTACTTCTTAAAGAACTTCAGCTCACTTGGCTTGTGTGGTGGTAGAAAGTTGAAATTGGTGTCTTCAGTTCATATAATTTCATATAGTTTCTTTTCATTCTATTCTAAATGAATAACAATGTTCTGGAATATCTTAATACTGGAAGAAACATTTCATGGTAGTTAAACTTAATTTTGCCTTTTGGCTCAGTCTTTCACACACGAAGACAAAAGCAGGATGGGAAGCTCTGAACCATCCACAAGCTGGCTGCGGTCTGAATGTTTGTAGTCCCCCAAAACTTACTTTGAAATCCAAAATGATAGTATTAGGAAGTGGAATTCCTGAAAAGTAAGTTTGCCATAAAGCAAGAGCCCTCATGAATGGAATTAGTGCCCTTGTAATCTCCAGAGAGGCCAAGATTCCCTCCACTTTGAGATTACGATGTAAAAGCAACTGCTTGTGTACCAGAAAGTAGTGGATCCTCAGCATTTATCAGACTTGCCAGAATCTTTATGTTGGACTTTCCAGCACTCAAAACAGTGAGAAACAAAATTTTATCCTTTCAGTTTATGATATTTAATTCTAGCAGTCTAAACGGATTAAGACAAAGCCTTTTCCACGAGAAATGGGAGAAGACTGGTGTGTAATTTTTAGAAGACAGAGATTTGACATATAAGTAATATAAACACACACATTCAAAATGGGCTTCGTGCTTCTAGCAGTCAATCTGAATCTCCTAAAAACACTTTAAGTTGTATGGAAACAGCGGTAAAGCCGCAGAAACTGAACTGACATCCAGGATTTGGAGGCAGATTTAATTAATGTCACATGAGCACTGACAAGAAAAGGTCCTTACAAAAATGTCAGGCCTCTAACATTCAAAGAGGGAGGTTTCTATGGGGTTGCAAAACAGGAAGTAGAGAGGTAGAGTACTTGGCTGACTTCAATTGGTTCTTGCAGTATGCACCACAGTGACCAGCTCTAAGAGACAGCAACAACAGGAACTGTGACAGGAACTGTTATTTGGACAACTAATAGAAGCTGATGTGTACTAGCTGAGGGGGGCATTTTCTGCTGCATTTCCCCTCCTCGTTTAGTTTCCTCAGCAAATCTTTGCTGAGCATGATCTGGGTGATCTTCTGAGACAAGGCCCAACTAGAAGCGGTAACATTAGGGCTACCAGTGGTCCTAGGATGGGCCCTAGCCAGGGTCTCCAAAATTGGAAAGTTTTCCCACCAGGAGTTTGTGGTTTGTATTCCTTGCTATAGAGTCTCCCTAAGTTTCTTCTAGGAAGAGATGTATTGCCCCCTTAGTGACCATGAGATTTACTATTTCTCTGGCAAGCAAGTTAATTTGATCTAGGAGAGTGTCCAGTGTGCTTTGGATGCTCATCATACCTTTGTCAAGTGCTTGACTAATTGTGGTTTCTATTCTCTCGGCACAGCCATCCGTAGATCTAAGGCAAAAACCACAGGACAACACCTAAGTTGGACAATACAGTACAATAGCAAGTTCATGCACTGAGGTATGGGGCAATCCCGTGAATGAGGTCATCAGGCTTCAGCCATGTGTGGACTGTTCAGCATCCAGACTGACCAGAGCAAGGCTTTGAGTGTGTCCTTTCTTTGGGGTGAGTTTTGAAGTAGCTGTCTCGTCCAGATAAACTATCCAGCTATTGCCTGGATGGGCTCTTTTAACCTGAATGGTGAATTTAAAGTTGGATTTCTGAAAACTGTAGAGGAAGATAATGTGCACCTGGGTTATGTGTGTGCAGGAGTATCTACAGGTATAGTTGGTCTTTCAGCTAAATTTTTATGGAGCTAGTCTCAGTGAGGGTAGGGAAGGTCTTGGGCCAGTCTGAGTAGGTGTGGACAAACACTAACAAATATTTATATACCTTTTAAGGTTTTATTTTGGTGATGTTTACTGTATATCTTTAAACAGGGAAATTTCATTATGTTGTATGTCAGGTGGAGGTCAGAGCCAATGATACATGTGCTGAAGCCTTGGCTGGATGCAGAGGGATGCGTTCCAGTGTTGCAGCTTGAGCCTGCAGAGCATACACTGGGGCAGCTCTGGCTCTGATTAAGAAGGATCTTCTGGGAGCACAAGGTAAAGATTTTCTGGCTGGGGTTGATGTTTCAGTCAATCAGATCTCCAGTGGGAACATAGGCCTCTGGACCAGATTATTTTGAGCACAGTTTTGGTATCATTCATGGCAGATTTTCAAATAGCAGCAGAAAGTAGCAGACCTTTTCTTTTTTCTTTTTTTTTTTTTTTTTCAGTTTTCTGTGCAGGCCATCCTTACAGGAGAGCTTTGACCAAAATAGCTTTGTCCAAGTTGACCACAGCATATCTAGCCTGTCTGACTCCATTCCTAACAGAGCTACTTCCATGCATAAATAGGGTATACTCAGTATCTGTCTGGGGTTCATTTTTAAGACTGGTGAGCTCAAAACAGTTCATCAGCCAGTGCCAGGCAGTCATGTTCCAGGGGGCCCAGCTTGGCTGCAGGAGGCACATGGCAAAGAAGAAAAAAATCACCTTTTCACTGAGCTTGTCTTAAAACAAATCATTGAGTTAGAGCTATAGAAATTTTGTAGTAGGTAACTTTGCTAATATTAAGGACTATATGACTTGTGACTGCAGCTGGGAAACATTTCTTTAAGAGGGTGTGCATGAAACCCTATTTTAATGGATAAATTTAAATTAAAATAAAATTTAATGGATAAAATTATAAAGTTATACCTATTGTAGTAGGTAACTTTGCTAATATTAAGGACTATATGACTTGTGACTGCAGTTGGGAAAAATTTCTTTAAGAGGGTGTGCATGAAACCCTATTTTAATGGATAAAATTATGCAAATACAAGAGGAGTAAAATAAAATTATTAAAGGAAATTTGTTTAAAAGATCAAAATCATGACCCAGACAATAACAAAAGTATATACAAGGATTTCAAGTATTTTTATTTGAATTAATTATTACAGGGATATATGATGACAAAAATAATCAAAAGAATAAATAAACAGGTACAACCAGTATATGGAAATTAAGGAATACTGGTGTCTTTGATAGACTACAAATCCATTTTATCTGCATAGTACAAAACCTATTTGCACTTCTGTGAAGACAAGCAATTTTAATCATCATCCTTTCACAAAACACCTCCATGATGATACAGAATAGTTAAAAGCAATGAGAGGTACCCATCACTAGAGAATGGATAGCCCCTGAAGGATCCTTTAGATAGTGTTCAGCATCCCATGGTAAAGGTAATAAGTAACCATTTCTCTTATTTAGGAATCTTTTAACTAATAAAATGAATGAAAATATAATATAAATATAATATATTTTTTCAGAGATAGCTAAATGAATTGCCCAGGTTTTCGTTATCTTAAAATTATTACTTTTGACACACTACTTTTTGCATATTAAACCTGAAAGTGCCTAATGCTATAATTTTTAGTTCCTTGGTAGGCATGTGAGGAAATTTTGGGAGAGAAAAATAGGTAGAATGTGAGAGATTTTGCAATGTTTGGAAGAGTACCATAATGCACACAGTAACCCTTCCAATCCCATTGCCTAAAATTAGACATGCTCACCACCTTAGCTCAAATAAGTACAATGAGAGGGGGAAAAACAAAACAAACAATAATACCCAATCAATGGAGAAAATTTCTGTCACAAAATCAACACATTTTAAAGAGTTAAATGGAGTCTAATATGTAATACTTTTATAAAGACTCCCTTAGCATTTGTAAGGTCTTCCCCATTTTAAAATCTGCATAGGGTTAAAGAAAAAACTACACTCACTGAGGAAGAACAAAGCTGTAAATAGGAAAAAATGAAGTACCAATTTGAACTGAAAAGAAATAAAATGAGACTTATTTGCTGTAATGGCTATGGTGCTATTAGGGCTCTGTAGGACTCCAGAGTATCAAAGAAGCACCCTGCCAGAATGGAGCAATCAGCAATGCTCCTGTCAACATCTTCGCACCCTGGACGAAGGCTTAAACCCTGCCCAGAGTCTTTTCATTATGAAGATAATTAAACAAGGTACATATTTTCAAGAATTTTGCTGAAATTTCTTTGTTATGCTTTAAAATCAGAGTGCACAATATAGTACTAGATTCCCAAAGAAGATAAAATTTGACTTGTTTTTCATAATCTGGAAGAATGCAGGTAAGGGAAGGGGCAGTGATTACAGGGTAATGTGAAATGAGAGTAATCAGGAAAAGTATTGTTACAGTAAGAAAACAATCCATCTCAGGTGCTCACATACTCTATGAAGAAGTAACACATAAGGTAAATTTTCAGTGCTCAAACGACAGAATAGAGACAAGAGATAAAATTGCCAATTTTTAACACTAAATTTTATGTTTTATAATCGTAACAGCTGACATTTATGTGTTAAATGGTATATAAATGACTGTACTAAAAGATATCACATACAATTGTGTATATATGTATGTATAAAATTATTTTATTTAATACTGAAAATAACCATATGAGAAAGATATTACTATTATTATTATCTTCACTTTATAGAAAAGGTAAAACTAGTTTAGACAGGGCAAAGTGATGTTATAAAACTACTACATAGCAGAGGCAATTTGTACCTAGATGATATGTCAATTGGCTGGTTTGTGAAATACTCTGCTATCCTTTTCCTTTTGTTTTCTAAAAGCTACTTGGGGGGGCTGGGGATTTAGCTCAGTGGCAAAAGCGCCTGCCTGGCAAGCGCAAGCTCATGAGTTCGGTTCCCGGTACCGGAGAAAAACCAAAAATAAAAAAATAAAAATAAATAAATGCTACTTGGAGTAGTGGTTTAGTAAACTTCTCTAGAGTAGCAGAACTGATAAGATTGAGATTTTATGTTTTATTTTATGCTCGCACACATAAAATTACACATATACATGTATGCTTCTACTTAACATA
>NW_004955427.1:7195970-7209092 GCF_000276665.1 Chinchilla lanigera | reverse complement strand
CATTCCTTCCTCTGAAATTAAGACCTATATGTCAACAGACCATAAAGACACAGAAATTTGAAGCACACACATTTTTTTGTTGTATCCCTAGGGGTAACAGTGAATGGTGCCACTTTTTCTACCCCCTGATACCTGAACCCACAAATCCTAGCTATAGGGTTACTCTATATGAGGATTCAGAGTACACATGATCTTATGGAGACCTTTGCCCCAGTCTTGCATTATGTTGTCATTAGCTACACAATTACTTAGTTTTCAAAAGGTTTTTTCACTATTCTATCAAGCCAACTGCTTTAAGGTTAAAAGGCACATAGTAAGATGATTTCCTCAAGCATGAGCCTATTACTATACTTTGACTTTGATTTAAATCAATTTAAGAAGCAATGATGCATGAAGTACTATGAGAGTAGATAAAGCATCTGTAAGTACACAGCTTGGTAGCTTTGGTGGAAGCTTTGTGTACAGGGATGGTAGTTTCAAATTCAGAGTAAGTGTCCATTAAGGAAGACACTGGCCCTTTTAGGATGGAAGCATCCCGGTGTGACTGACCTGCCATCAGGGAGCTGGCTCATCACTTCGGGAAGTAGGAGCTCAGTGTTGGTTTTTGCTGCTGAAAGGTTAGTGCTTCTGTGCTGTCCATAGCCATCACAGACTTTCACTGTGACCTTTCACACACAAAACCATTGCATAATTACAGGCATAGCCAGAGAAACAGGATGACTGATAGTTATCCATTTCGTTATTAAAATCTTCATCTATTTATGTCACCATTTGATGAACATTTATCTGAGAGGCAAAAATCTCATTGTTCGCTCTTTCAAAGAGATATCTATGTATCCCTTCTCCAGGTTTCTTTGTTTGCAGTTTTCCAAGTTCTCGACCATGCAAACTACTGGCTATAGTCTCCTATGTGGTATATAATCTCACATGTAGCTTTCCTTCCAAACACAGTGCATGACCAGGTATAACACACATTGCCTAAGTTCTGCCTGCTTGGTGGCTCTTTCACTGGAATCCTTAAAGGATGTCCCAGAAAGTATTTGCAGTGTTACAGATGTCCACTTTAGGATGGAGCATGACTTAATGTGCGGAAACATATGTAAAACTAGTCTTTTGTTCCACCATGAACTGATTGCAAGTAACTCCCCACAGGGTTGTGAGGGTTGGCTGGGAGAGAGAGTGCAGTGTAGTAGTAGTGGGTATATAAGTACTGGGCCACTTCTTCAGGTAACTTACTTGAGACATTAGGATCTGCTTGAGGCCATGCTGCTCTTATTGGTAATGGTGTGTCGCTGTGCACTACCCAATTTATGGGTGGGTAGGCCAGGATGATATCCAGTTAATGATGAGAAGCTCAGGACACAGGATAACTTGGTGGCTCATTAACAAGGGTTCAATTCTTCTAAGGTCTAGTAAGTACCAATCCAACAACTGTCTTTCAAAAAAACTGCAGCTATCTGTGGATGATTTGAAGGACTTCTAAAATTCTAGAGGCCTCCACATTGATTCATCCAGAAAGTCCTGCCAAAGAGCATAATTATTTGTTTATTACTGACACTTCAAAACATCACTGCATCTGCCTAATCACATGGTCCAGGGACCAGATCAGCTTGTACAGTAGCTCTGGACATGTTGCAGAGCTTCTCTTCTTCTTGGACACACTCAAGACCAGAAGCTTTTTAGGCTACTCAGAGGACCAAAGTAATACCCCTGAGTGAAGAATATGTTGCTTCCAAAATTCCAAAAATGCCCGCTGAGTATTGAGCCTCTTTCCTGGTTTTAGAAGAAGCAAACACAACATCTTAGCTTTCACCTTAGAAGAGATATTTCCACATGCTTAATGTCACTGGATCTCTAGAAATTTCATTGAGATAGAAGCCCCCTGAATTTTAGTCATATTTATTTTCCATCCAGTGACACTGAACCTTACCAGGAAGTCTATGGGAGTCACTCTGTCTTCCTCACTAGGGTCAAACATCATGTCTTCAATGTAAAGGATGAGTATGAGATCTTATAGAAGGAAAAGGAAATCAAGGTGCATGCATGCTAAATTATAACATAAGGCTGAGACTTTATGTATTTCTGACATAAAGAAGGTATGTTCTTTGTTGTGAGTAACAACTTGCAATTGCTTTGAGTGGGCATAATGAACTGAGATGTAGAAAAGGAGATTTTCTAGATTAAGAAGTGCACAACAGGTACTGGAGGATGTGTTAGATTGCTCAAGCAATTAGTGCAAGTGGAGTGGAGTCACCATGTAGCTATGCTTATAACAATTTACTGCCATTCTACAAGTCCATCTCTGTTCTCCACAAGTCAAACAGAGCTGTAGTGAGTATCACCATCACTGTACATTTAAATCTTTTACAGTAATGATAGGGCAGGAGAGACTCTATTTTCTTTTTTTAACTCCATATTAAGAGAAGACACTTAAATTCACTTAAGCTGCAGTTGACACCACTCTTCACCCCCTCCCCTTGGTTAGTTATCAATGCAAAGGAGAGCAGAGTCATAAAATGGGAACAGAACAGGAGAAATTGGGAAGTAGGCTAAAAGTTAAACCGCAATAGTCAACTTCTGGGAAATGTAAGTCTTGTGACCGCTATGTGACATTTTTGTAAAATTCCAGAAAATGAGGTAATGGTTCCTATGGAAACATAAGATGTACTTGAACTAAAGATGAGACCTGGATTGGGGCAGACATCTTCTCTGGCTCCTGGTTAGAGACTGTCCATCAAGTAGCTCAATAAAGCTTTGTTCTTCCTGCTCTTTTGGTCTCTTGTGAATGCTGGTCTCATTCAACTCGCCTGCCGAATCAGTAACACCAATTCTTTACAATCCCTTCAAGAATGTATTATTGCTTTTAATTTTCTACTTTCTAAATGTAGGCATTGCAATGGTTTCCATAATAGCTTTCACTCCACAGGCAAAGATCAAAGGCATTTTCCAACCTGTAAGTATGCTTACCCCAATCATTCATTATGGAAACAAGATGAGTCTGCCGTAGACACTGAGATGAACTGACTTCCATTAGCTCCTGTTCTGACTAGAAGGTCACGGTGATATGGAAGGTCTCTCAAGATCAGTGTTAATTCAGAGCCATTAGTACCCCAAGGGTCCGATTATTTTCTTTTCCCTAGAGCACAGTAACACTGGTAAAAGATCACAGGTTTATTAGGGGAAGGTCAGGAGAAAGTAACAGTATAAATTGTACTAACGTACTAGAATCCGTCCTGGAGGAGCTCTGTTTACCCCATTAGTCAAAGGGTTCTGAGTCTGTAAATTGTCCAGGGAAATAAATTGAGTGCTCGCAAATCTGTTTTTATGATTCAAGCTACACTTTTGTTTACTTGACCTAGAACTTTTCTATTTAGTACATAAAGTAAGAATTTACTACAATCAAATTTGTCTTCTGGAAACAACATAATCAGGTAATACTATAAACCTCCACAAGTAAGACTGTTTTAATTTCCATTTTTACTCTGGTATTTATTACTGTAACTATGCCCACCTTGCCTTTGGTAGTTGAATGCCACCAGGCAGCCTCTGACATTAAGATTCATTTATCCTCAATGCATTTAGGCTTTCCAACTGAATGGTTGATATTCCTACCATAAGGTCTGGCCTATAGAGCGTAATGATTATGGAACATCAGGGTTGCAAGGACTCCCCTCACAAATTTGTCTGTCAATGTTTAGTGAAAAAAAAAAATCTTCTGGAGCTTACCAGGTCTTAATTACAAATCCACTCTAACAGGCCAGTCCCTATGGTAAACCAAGGGTGATTATGCATTTCCAATGTACTCACAGTGGGTCATATTTTTGAACACATTTTAGCCACAAACTGTTAGAGACAAACTGTTAGAGCATTTTCTCATTCCATAAGCTGCAACATTAAATGCTAAATCTATACTTAGTGATACATATCGATACATTTGACCCGAAATGATTTCCATTATTCCACACCCTTTATATCCACATCTACACACTTTCCTGTGTGGTGCTATGAGAATTAGAAAAATTGAGTTGTTCTTTTGGACTGTAATGTGCTTCCTGGTAGATTACACTTGGTATCTCACCTTTAGCACTTCATAGGAACTACAGCCTAATTATAAATCTAGATGAGAGCATCAGAGGCAAGGGTGAGCCCTGAAGAGAAGCATCACTGTTTTTCATGGTTAGTGCCTCAGAGGAGGCCATTGGTCTTCCATCCGAAGTTCAGGATTAAATCGCAGGGAAGCTGCAAGTGGGGAAGACAATTCTGCTATGAGTGGGAAAATCTCTTCCATTGGCAAAATTCATCAGAAGTTAGGGTGCACTGTCTCCTACAGCATCAGGATCTCCCACATGAGTTCATCCCAATTTAAAGACCCTGGTATTGCTCAGTCAGTGCCCTCTCTGTGACAGTGGGCTCCTTGGTAAACTGGAAGTTCAGTTTGCACTGTAACCAGCTAACTACTGGATAAGATTCTAGACTTAATTTTCAACAACATCAGCCCTTATCTTTCTGCATCAGACTTCAACTGACCTAGGAAATCTTAGCTCATTTATGTGGTGTTTAACCTAGGAGTTTGAATCTCTCTGACCAGTGACATTGAGAGAAAACAATCAATGTCGCTATATACTCTGTTCTTTTAAAAAGTTCAAAAATAGCAAATACGATTACTTAGCTCCTTGTTTCTTGTGAGTCACTGATCAGACCTATCCCACTGTTGTCCTCTGGCTCCTTCTAACAGTGGCTCACCAAGTAGACGGTGTCAGGTTTTCAGTTCTGCTCACCTCTTCTTCTGGAGATGGAATCCAGGTTCTTTTCACCTGGAGCAAAGAACTGAATGAAATGGGTAAAACAGCAGTGACAAAGTTTATTTGAAGAAGTAAAAGTGAAGAGTAAGAGAGGACTGGCTCTGCAGAGGAAGCTTGGGCTGAGTAAAAGAAGAAAAAACGAGATGAAAATACACCCTGAAGAAAGCAGGGCAGCTTATCATGAAGAGAGCCGTGATAGCAAGCTCTGCTTGGGGTCTGTGTCCTATTACATGGTCCAGATCTCAAGGGAACCGAGGAACTTTCACATAGCCATCCTCAGAGAGGGTGCTGTGATCCCATATCTCAGGCCTAGGCCATTCCTAGGAAAACCTGCATTCATTCTTGCAAAAAGTCCACAGGCAAGGCCTTAGGAACTATTCTGTGCATGTGTTGGCGAGCTTGTCATTAACAAGCCATGGCCTACTTCTCCACCTAGCTTTGCCTGCTCTGACCTCCTAGGTCACAATTCCGGTATTTTGAGTGTTTCTATAAATAATTCGTACTATTTACTATCTAGATTCTATTTACTACCATGAACAGAATCATTAGCATTTTAAGTATAATAAACTAGAGATCCAGTTCCACAAATCACAGAATGAATTTAGGCATCCCATCCTTAAAAACTCTTTTACTCTAGATCAGTTCTTGACTCATAAAAAAACTTTATTACGTGGAGGTCTCTAGACAGAGAGATAGTGAAGAAAGAAAGGAAGAAAGAAAAAAATAAGGGAAAGAGTGGAGTAGTGAAGAGAAGAGAAAAACAGAAATTCATTCAAGTGCTTGAAAAGTGGAGAGTCAGAAGCGCCCGCAGTACAATTCAGTTCAAGCTCTATGTCCTACCATAACATCTGGAAGATGGGAGGAGGGCAGGATGGAACACTAACAGTGCAAAACTCATATAAAATCTGAATACCTCAGAACCAGGAACTTTTATGACCAAGGAGAATATAAATTTCTCTGCTGAAACAAAGAGCAAATTAGCCTTTCCTTTAGCCTTTTGTTCTGTTCACTCCTTCAGCATTGAATTATTGCCCTTCCCCATGGGTGAGAGTGGATCTTCATTACTCAGTCTACCACTAAAATGCTAATCTGTTCTAGAAACACCCCCACAGACATCCCAGCTATACCAGTATACCTTTCCCAGCTATCTAGATGTCCTTTAGCCCAATTTAGTTAATATAAAAAAATTATTACAGTAGAATTTAAATTATGTAATTTTACATGCAGATGCTTCTTGCCTTATGATGGAGTTATATACTACAAACTTATCATAAATTGAAATTATATTTAAAATACCTAACAGACCAGATATCTTAGTTTCACAAAATAGTACACCATAGAGTATGAGTTAATTTACCCTTGTGATTGATTGTGTAGCTGCTGGGAGCTTTGGTCCTCTACTGCTACCCAGCATCATAGGATAGTTTCATACCATATAGTGACAGCCTAGGAAAAATCAAAATTTGAAGTACAGTTTCTACTTTCACATCATAGCAGAGATTTAAAAAATGACTCAGTTCAAACCATACTAATTTGGGGGCCATTTGTATAATGAACAGCCAAAGAAAAGCAGAACAACTAACCTTAGGTTGCATTGCTGGTAAATTAGAGTATAAATCCAGTAGCTGCTCTTTACTACGATGGGGCACAGTGGACCTGTACATTATTTACTCTGCTCAAGCCTCCCCTATAAAGACTTTCCCCCAGCCTCGGCTGAGGAGCAGCTGTGCATGGCTTGTAGAAACCAGAAAATGCAAATATCACCTTAAAGACGTTCAAATTCAGTTTTGAAAAACCAAACAAACAAAAACCAAACATGTGCTGCCTAAGAAAGAATTGTCTCCTGGGCTTATTCTGTCCAAGACTGCTAATTTATGACTTTGTGAGGAGAGGGTGGAAGACCCTTTGGGAGACAATGTAAGTGCAGACAGAAGCTGACTGCTCAGCTGTGTTGGTTTAATGGCAGGCAATTAGAATAAATAGCCATTAATCTCTGAGTCTTCGTCCCTGGAGTTGTCTTGAATTCTAATCAACCTTCTGGTTACCATTTCTGTTAAGATACGGCTTCACTGTTCCGTTTTCCTCAGGAATGGCATACATATATGATCCTCGGTACCTGATGTAATGTATAGGCTTACTCCGTGTAACATACGAAACATAAAAGCTGCTCATGTAGAAGTAAAAATGAAAAAAATTAAAGTCATGGTTTCTTTTCCTACTAATCACTATGAGTAAAGTATTCAGTATGAAAACAAATTGAAAGTACCAGCTTGTTTTGATGGATTGCACTACAATTTTTACAAAGATTTGTAAATAACTAGTGTTTCAGATACAATATAGCCTAATGATGGTATAAATTAATGGTAATTTTTTTAAAGTAAGATTTTATGGTATGACCCTTTTGTAGAGATATTTAAAGATAATATATTGCTTTTACACTGGCCATGAAGAAAGCCATATATATAAGAATCCTATGAAGAACAAGAAAATAAAGTAGAAGATTATTTTTTTAGCCTATCTCTGGTTGAGAAAAGAGAAGGCCTACAGTTTTGAATTTGCTTTTAAAATAATAAATACTAAAGTAGTGTAATAACAAGAGTTGAATTTAAAAGGTAAAGTACTTGGGCTGAGTTTACACAAAGTAGAGCAGCACCTGGGAAACTTGTGTTTTGTGCCATACACACTGCACTTACGTCACCATGCTCCGGCCTGGTGCACGGAATCCTTAGAGCCAGGGTGGGGACTCCGACACGAGGGTCTGGCTTCAGCCAGAGATCGGTGTCATGAATACGTTTTGATAAATTGCAGAATCTACAGGACTCAGCTGCAGCATTCTCAGCAGAGTTCTAGGATTCCTGGTATAACTAATTGCAGAGAAGAAATCATTTTTAATTTTTCCTAATTAATCTCTCAAGTTCCCATGCACTCTTTTAAGGTTTTTTTTTTTTTAAATTTTAAAGAGAATAAAAAATTTAAAAAAAATTAGAAACAATACAGAATTTAACTAAACAAGATGATAGAAATTCAACAATGGTTGTTATCTTACACACTGTTTTCAAATTAGTTGTCTTCAAATCAGATGACCAGATGTAACTGCATTGTTGATTTCTACCAGTCTATGGAAAGGAACAGTTAATGCTTAAATTATTTTTCTTCTTTTTAATTTTTTTGACGCTTGTGTTCTTTTATGTTAATACCTTCTTCCAATCTTTATTTGACACCACATGTCAAATGTTCTAAAGACTTAGAACAATGGTGGTTTCCTTCCTTCTTGTGACATGAGCGAGTGCTACTGGAGGTGTGTCTGTCACAAGGGAGCCTGAGCACGGTGACATAAGTGCAGTGTGTACAGCACAAAAGTTTCCCAGGAGCTGCTCTACTTTGTGTAAACTCAGCCCAAGTATTTTATCTTCTAAATTTAACTCTTGTTATTATACTACTTTATTTTATATTTTTGTTTTTATATTTTGGCTATTTATATAGCAAAATATTATTGCTGATTTTCAAACAAAATAGGTTTCAATGTTGGGGCTGTTTTACATTCTCAGCAAAACTGAAAGAACAAAGAAATAACACAGTTCCTATGTGCACTCTCCCGTTACACACAGCCTCTCCCTTATCAACGTTCCTGAACAGAATGGTACATTTTATTCCAGCTAATGAGCTGACTTGACAGATAATTATCACTCAGTGCACATAGTTTTCATGTGGATTCACTCTAGCTTTCTGTGCTTGATGTTATGTTAATGTCATCTAAAAACCTTTACAGTGTCACGCAAAAGAGTTTAACCTAAAATTCTGTGCCCTGTCCACTCATGGTTCCTTCCCTCCTAATTCCTGGGAACCACTGATCATTTTACTATTCCCACAGCTTGCCTTTTTCCAGAATACTGCGTAGTTGGAAATACATAATATACGACCTTTGAGATTGGCCCTTTTCATGAGTAATACACATTAAAGTTTCCTCCATATCTTATCACAGCTTGATAGCTAATTACTTCTTCATAATGGAAAATAGCACATCTTGATTTCAACAATTTATTCCTCTATTCGACTACCAAAGGACATCTTTGTGTCATCCAAATTTTGGAAGTTGTAAATAAAGTTACTATGAATCTCCATGTGTAGTTTTTGTGTGCATATAAGTTCTGCATTCCTTTGAATGACTTATAAGAATCATGAATGGTGGGTCATACAGTAAGAGTATGTTTAGTTTTGAAAGAAACTCAAATTCCTTTCCAAAGTAGCTATCATTTTGTACTCCTCTCAACATTATTTTGAATAAAATTTAAATGTGAATATCCTGAGGTTGCTGAAAAATTGTTAAAATATCTACTTCCTTTAAAGAACCTTACTTTTGTGAGACTAGTTCTCTATGGAATGGTACTGAAGCAAGTGATAGAAGTTGCTTATATATACATCATCTTCTAAAATCCAGTTATTATTGATAAAACAAACTAGATTAAGAAGCAAGTTTACTTGCCATATTAAAATCTCTAAATATTGATATACTATTGTGTGTTCAAAGCCTACCATGAAAACTTAATATGGGGAATCATTGTTGTATTCATTCTAGTGATAACAGAATAAAAATATGAATGTTGAAGTAATTTTCTATTAATCACCCTTATACACAATTTGCTAAAAGTCTGTATAATTTTGTAGTTCTTTCTTCATGTGTTTTACTTGCTTTAATTACAACTATCAGGTATGTTTTGTCTTACTTAAAAACTAGACAATTCTGTGTTTTTTGTTACTTCTCCAGTACAGTAATTCATTTTTCTTGGCATTTAAGAAACTATTGGCCCATGCCTACTGGAATAAAAGAATAGATCCTTTCCCACAGAAAGCTTGAGATTCATTGTATCGGACAACAAATTGAAGATTTTTAAGAAGGCAGTTGGATATTTTAATCTTACATTCTCAGAATCAGTGTTAAAAATAATATATTGACAGTTACCAAAAATATAAATTACATTTAATCATACAGAGATGCTGTACATGTAGGTACTTACTAAAAATAAAAAGGATTGTACAAAACTTGATCAATTGACCTAGAAATAGACGAGGCTACCAAAGAAAAGTGTATTCACCCAAGAACTTTGTGAATACCACAGACATAGGTCACACATTTAAAGTGGAAAAGGTACATTTGCTGCAAAGAAGGTGGGGAAGAAGTGGCTACAGAGGTCAGATAGAGAAAAGCAAGACTAGCATGTCCATGCAGTCAACACTGAAAGATTTCAAAATAGGAAGAATAAACTCAACTGTATAACATAATGTGGGGTTCAGTGAGATTAAAGTAGAAAATGACCACTGGATATATTATGGATCCCACTGGGAATTTTCTCAAGTAGTAGGAGGTGAAATTGTAATGAAATGAGTAGGAAAAGATGTAAAATTAGAAGCTGAAATAAAATTTGTTCTAACAATGACAACTGGATGGGGATACACAGCCAGTGTGTGTGTCTCTGTGTGTGTGCCCATGTTGTAACGGAAAAGTAAGTAAGATGCAAATGCAAAATCAAACAAAAAAAATCTCTAGACTGAGAAACAAACTGATAGTGAGAAAAGACAGCCAGTTCTTGGAGAAGGAAAGAGGAGATAAAATTTCGTATACTTTTCTTGTCCTTTGATCAGAGCTATGATGTGATAACAGAGCAGTAGGAATAAATGTAAAGAGCATGGTGTAGGAACCCAGACCCATAATAAAGGTACAGGCAGCTTCTTATATTCTGAATTTCTGCATACACAGATTCAGTCAACCAGAGAATGAAAATATTTGAAAACAGTAGTGTCTAGCTGAAGGTGTACAGACTGTTGTCTTTTGACCATCACTCAAACAGCAGAGGGTAGCAACTACTTACATAAAATCTATATTATAAGTAATCTTGAGATGAGTTAAAGTATACTAGAGATTGTGCATAATTTTTTTTTTTGGTCCAAGGAATAGAACTCAGGACCTGGAGCTTGCCAAGCAGGTGCTTGTGCCGCTGAGCTACATCCCCTACACGACTGTGCATAAATTATATATAAACATTACCATTTTAAATAAGGGACTTGAGTATCTGAAGATTTTGCATTTGAGAGGAGTTCCTGGAATTAATCTCAGAAAAGTACTCAGGGACAATGGTACACCTAAACAGTATTATAAAAAATGTATTCCAAGGTGGGGGGAGGGACCAGGGATGTAGCTCAGTGGCACAGTGCCTACCTGCCAAGCTGGCGGGGACAGGGAAGTGAAATGACATCAAGGACAATACAGCTGGAAACAAGACGGCAAGTGCTTCTATTCTCCTAACATAAGCAGGGAAGCATCCCGCTTCCACCACACATTCCCCAAGTACAAAATTGTCAGCAGAAACATTTCCCAGCATTCTCCCTATTTCCATCGGTGATATAGTACATGGGAAAACTTAATATTCAAATTAAAATGGAAGAATAATATTGATATTGCTGTTTTTGGCCAAATCAATATACTAGAAGTTGAAAGGAGTTACATTTCCAAGAAAATTCAACACAAAGGAAAGAAACTCTGTTCATATTATTGTTTTCAGCATAACTTTTCTAAGTGCTTCCTTTGACTTATTTCTGTTTCCAGAAATATAAGATAATATATCCCAGCCTCCATCTGTTGCTTTCAATAAGAGTTTTTCTCCTTTTGGCACCATGTAGAAATAACACAGTTTCATAGGCTTTCTCCTAACTTTTGTGTCACTACTGAAAAGACAACACTAAAATAGAGAAGGGTGAGGGAAAATACTTTTTAGAGATTTTTCTTAGCTTTGTTGTTTTGTTTTGTGTACTTTACTGTTAGGAAAGCACACAAAGAATAAAAAGAATTCCTGTGTGACTCATAACTCTTCCATATTCTCTGTAGTTTTAATTTATACTGTGTGCCTATGGGTCTGCAAAATTCAAACCAACCCCTGATGAATCCCCTGAGTGTACCCTTGAAGCAAGGCATGTCACTGAATGTTGGAGTAAATGAGTTAGCATCGGGGTTGCCTAGAAGTCCATGGACCAAAATAGTGGGTAGACAGTAAAATGGGTTCTGGAATGATGTAGCATGGGTGGGGGGCACTAGATATAGAACACAGGACTTTGTGCTTGCCAGGATTGCACTGTGAGTCAACCATACACTGTTCCATTATGAGTTCCTTTATACTTAAAAGATTTGGGTCTTCAGGAAGCCCATATTCAAATATAAATGCCTGCAGGAACAGAAAAGACATGTCATTATGAACACACGTCTTAGCTGGAATTAACTTGTCATATCTTTTCCTGTCATGTAAACTGGCTAAGAAATATTCCTAGGGAATGATTTTTTTTTTTTTGGGGGGGGGGGGTCAGTGGCAGAGGAGTAAAAGAGGCTAAGGAGCTAATTCAAGAGTGTCAAATAGCACAAAGACTGGCTTCAGAGAGACAGTATAGGTAAGAAAGTGGAGAGGACCTAGAAAACCAAATACTAGGGCTGAGTAATACTTTCAGCAGTATTCTATTTCAGCAGTAGTCTTTTCTAGAATCGTGAATATTTAGACATTATTGAGTATCTAAAAGGTTCAAAAGCTGTTCTCTGACTTCTCAGGGAGCAATGTGAGATGGATTCGTCCAGCATTCTCCTGCCTCTTTGTCCTCCTCATTATGTGCCCTCACACAGTAAAAAGAGAAGGTTACGGAGAGAATTATAAAAAGCACTGTGAAGGTCACGACTGCTGATTCTTCTTGAAGACTGAAATGTAAACTCTGTATATAATAACTCAGTTTTTGTGAAGCTTACAACTGCACAAAGTGGGTTACCATTACTAGCGCCACTTTAAAATTGAGTACCTATGCACCAAAAAAGTCAGACATATTGCATTTGGGTACGTGACAGAATCTTGTTGACCTCCACTGTATAAATTAATTTATTCAACAAATAGTTGAGTGTCACTATATTCTAGGTACTATTACAGTAACTGAGCACAGAGTAGTAAATAATCTGAAGCTCCTGTTATAACAAAGGAAAAATCCTAGTGGAAGAGACAAACAATTAACAAATAAAACCATAAATACATCATATTACAAAACATAGAAGTGAATATCAAAAAGAAGTAAAGTATCATGTCCCAGAAGTTAAAGAAAGCAAATCTTTGAAGAAACGTTTGAAGAACTATGTCAAATAATATGGAGTCTTAGTAATATTTAGTAACCAAAGAGAAGACTGTGTGAAAAGTACAAGAGTGTAAGAATGAATATCTTTTTCAGGCTGCTGTGAGGACAACAGGAATATTTTTGAGGAAAAGCTCTGCAAGGAATTAGATGAACAGCAGTCCAGAAC
>NW_004955427.1:7132576-7195812 GCF_000276665.1 Chinchilla lanigera | reverse complement strand
GTACCTGAGAAAAACCAAAAAAAAAAAAAAAAAAAAAAAAGATGGGATAGGGTTCTGGCTATAAATTCATGGTTTTCCCTGATGTTCAGTAAGAAAATGAGTTTAAGGCTATAAACAGAATAACATCAGTAGGTTTGCCTTTGAGGAAACAGCTGTTTAAGGGCTGAGAGCGGGCTTGATGGGATACCCCAGGAGATGAAATCAGCGATGAGAAGTTACAGCCGTCAGAGTGAGAAATGGCAGCGCTCTGAACAAACTCAAGGCCAACACAAAAGGAAAGGAGGAGAGAAAGCTGAACACTTCTCAAGGGTGAGAATCAATAGGGGTTGCTAACTGGTGTAATCCCTGTCATGAGACAAAGAAGAACCAAGAAAATCTCCCAGCTTTTAATTTTCACAGTAGATAGCACTGCCATTCAGGAAGAAAGAGAAACAAAATAATGTTCAACTTCAAAGATTTTGAACTTGGGATTATGTGTGGGACATTTGTATAATTATGGGGATTTGATCTCAGAAGAAAATGTAGATGCTGGAAATGTGAGCGATATAGGATATGTTGTGAGCTAAATGTTTGTGCTTACACTTCAAATTCATATGCAGAAGTCCTAAGCCCACGGTAACAGTATTTGGAAGTGGGGTTTTTGGGAGATACGCAGGGTTAGATGAGATCATGAAGGTGAGAGAAAGTGCTTCACAGATTCTCAGTCTCTCCCTCTCCCTCTCTCTCTCTCTCTCTCTCTCTCTCTCTCTCTCTCTCTCTCTGTTTACCATATGAGGACACAACAGAAACTCAATGCTTCAAGCCAGAAAGAAAGATCTGTCCAGATATCAAACAGTTTGGTACCCTGATTTTGGTCATCACTGTATAACTACTAGAAATCAATATCTGGCTCTGTAAACCCCTCAGACTTTTTTTTTAACCACAGCCTGTGCTAAGACAAGATAGTTAAAATAGCTGAAGTTAGTAACATCATCTAAGAAAAATATATTCAAGTAAAAAGAGCTGATAAAAGAACGAACATCTTGAACAACTCAATCCTGAAGCAAATTAAGGAAGAGAGACTGCGAGACACAGTGACAGAGAACTGGACACAGGGTCCTGGGAACGACGCCCTGCGTGAATGCGCTTGAATGCTGGCGCTCTCCCAGCATACAGTGTTCTCTCAGCGTAATATTCGGATGCCGCAGGAACAAACTTTGAAATTTTATCAGACAGAAAACATGCCAGTTGAAGGAATTAGATTTACATGTAAAAGGTCTTGTTCACTTTAATCTTTGACGTTATAAACATTCCAGGTTTTATACCAGAGGAAACTAAACAGGGAGCTACCTTGTGAGTATATTCCTTCAGGTACATTTATTCCTAACTTGTCAGGTTTTACCCTGTGCCTCATTATTTGTTTTGCTTCATGTCTCTGCAGAGTAGAAGGAGAGAAAGTCGGTAGCAAACGTCACTGTGGAAACCAGAGAAACGAGCATTTCACAAAGGAAGGAATAATCAATAGTTTCAAAGGCCGTGAAGAAGTGTATATGAAAGAATTGAAAGGTCACCATTAGATAGGTGGGGTACTGAAAGAGGCATTGGTAGTCTCATAAAAAAAAATTTAAATAAAATTTAAATTTAAAAAAATTTAAATAAAATTTAAATTTAAATAAATTTAAATAAAAAGCTGAGTGGAAGGAAGTGCTCTGGACACCAGTGAAATTTAAGTAAATTAAGCAATCATTTAGTTGTGGAGTACCATCAACACTGAAGCAAGGAATGCAGACAAAGAAAAATCCAAAAAGGAAGAAAGAAAAATGGAGCACTAGCTACAGGGAGAAAGAAATATACAGGGATTGTTTGTTTAGTGTGTTTGTTTTGCCTTGTTCTATGAGGGAAACTTGTGTATACATGCAGGGAAATGAATGGAAAATAGAACTTATGAAAAGGAAAGAAGCTAGATGCAGGGGAGAAGTAGCATATTTAACAGAGAGACAGATTCAAAGATAGGAAGTTAGAACAAGGTGATTAAATGTATGGGTGATACTTTGCCTGATAGAGGCTTAGGATATTTGGAATGCTGCAAAAATAATTTGTGTATTTTTTTCTAGGAACAGTTGTAGATATAAGGCAAGAATTGTACTGAGGGCTGGGGATATAGCTCAGTGGCATAAGCGCCTGCCTGGCAAGTGCAAGGTCCTGAGTTCAATTCCTGGCACCAAAAAAAAAAAAAAAAAGAATTGTGCCTGAGCCTTTTCTCACCTAATTATTTTGGTTTTCTTCTCTGCAGAAAAAGAACAGGTGACAAGTTAGTTTTGAGAGTAAGGAAGGGCATCAATAAACTAGACCCTTGAGAGGGTTGAAGTAGCTGCCTGGGTTCAAACGTGCTAGAACTAACTGGAGCCACAGCAGGAAGCACACTTTTAAGTTTAGCTTTCTCCGGGTGTCTATGCCTTGATTATTCCACCATATACTGATAGGAAGGGATTTTGCAGATGGAATCAAAGCCCAAGACAGTTGACCTTAAAATATAAAGATTATCTGGCTGGGCTTAGTCTTATCAGACCAGTCTTTTAAAACTAGAGCATTTGTCAGCTGTTGGCAGAGGAGGAAGTCAGAGATTTGATGCATTTCAAAATGCTCCTGGCTCTTCCGATGGAAGGACCACGTGGTGGGAAATGTGGGTGGCCTGTCAAAGGGGAGACCAGTTGGAGTAAAAAGCCAGCAAGAATGCAGAGCGTGAGTCCTCTGACTGCAAGCAGTGAGAGCCTCCCCACAATCTGATGCCTGGGAAGCCACGGCTCTTCCTCAGAGCTCCAGGTTCAGACCCAGACGGGGGAGCACCTTAATATCAGCTTTTTGAGATTTGAAGAAAAACTCAACCAAGCCTCCTGAGTCTCCACACACAGAATAATGAGATAATATGAATTCCCAGTAATTTGTTGCACAATAGATGCCCAAGACGGTTACGTTAAAGTGTCTCTTAGCTGAAGTTAAGACCTATGGATCGAGATTCATCTCAAACAAATTATTTTCTCTGGGATCACTCAGTTGCAAATCAAAAATAGTGAACAGTGAGATTGATTCAGAGCTTGGGAAGTGGAGAAGGTGGAAAAGGAACCTGGAAACAGGCAAAGAAGGCAACAAACACAGGAACAACAGACTTGCCTTTTGGGGCTCTCTACAAACGGGAGTTAAAAGTATGTCCCCTGAGAGGAGAGAAAAGTGGTACTGCAGAGTTATAATGGGAAACAAGAACAGTAGAAACTGGGGCTGGGGATATAGCTCAGTGGTGCAAGTGCCTGCCTGGCAAGTGCAAGGTCCTGAGTTCAATTCCTGGTACTGAAAAAAAAAAAAAGAATGACAAATATTGGAAAAGAAGGAGCAAAATGTTTATTACCTTTTGAGATTTCAGAGACCAAACAATGCAGAGTGTGGCTATAAGAGAACCTGATCCAGGGTGGTGAGCTGGGCTTCTGGGCTTATAAGGTGAAAAATCACAGAGATCATTTGCTTTGTGGTACCGATCCTGCTGCCTCATGTTAGGTAGGGAGGAAGACAGTAGTAAAAGCTGAAAATGGCTAAGGATGTTATCTCAAACAACAAGGTGATATAGCCTGCTAACATTTTTAGAATAATTTTTATTGATAAAATGGAGGAGTAGTGTTTTAGATATGGCATAGGAAGTCAGAATGTGGTGTTCCTAATTGTGGATTCCTAGATAGATAGTCAGAGCCTACCTACTGTAGAACTACACAAGGAATTCAAGAAAGTCAAGTTTTATTTAAAGTAAAAAATGAAAAGTATTCGAAGAAGAATGTGTGAGTATACTGAATTTATTTATTATAGGAAACATTTCCAGAGGGCCAGGAGAGAGGAAAATTAAAGATTAGACTTAATTAAAATGCTTTCCTTCCTAGAAGTAAATTTTTTTATTTCTAAAGATAGGAAAGAGGAGCAAAAGTAAGGAGTGAAGAAAAGGAGAGAGGAAGGAAGGAAGGATGGAAGGAAGGATGGAAGGAAGGAAGGAAGGAAGGATGGAAGGAAGGATGGAAGGAAGGAAAGAAGGAAGGAAGGAAGGAAAGAAGGAAGGAAAGAAGGAAGGAAGCAACGAAGGAAGGAAGGAAGGAAAGAAGGAAAGAAGAAAGGAAGGAAGAAAAGTAAAGAAGAGCTCAAACTTTTAATTTAGAGTAAGTAATAATCCAAATGGAGTACCAGTCTGTTGTAATATATAAATACAAAACTGAAACCGACAGACACAAAGCCATTGTGGTAATTTTAAAAATATGACACTCTTGAAAAGGCAGGAACTCAGCTACTGGATCACTCAGTCTAAGAGAAGGTGACTGCCATCTCGTAAGGACAGGCAAATCACGTTGTGGCGGCATTCCTGTGCTGAGGAGCTGAGCGTCTGCCCCGCTGCCGTCGAGAGCACCATTCTGGAAGGCCATCCTCTAGCTGCGATTGAGTTTCCCAGATGATTGCGATCACATCCAACATCATGACTGTAACCCAGTTAGAAACACCAAGCTACAACCTCCAGCTATGCTGTCTCCAAACTCATAACCTAAAAACTTATGACAGATGATTACTGATGCGCTAGTGTTTCAGTTGTGGCATTTACAAAACAATAGATATATATTTCTTATGTGCAGTAATGCATGTGTAAGAAAGACAGATGGAAAACCTTTCAGTGTATTGCTGCAAAGAAAAAGAATCCATAAGTAATACATTTAATTACATTTGTTTACCCCACAAATTTACCAGGGCAGAACTCTTCCAAAGGTATAACCTGAGTACATCTCTGAGCTGATGACTTCCTCTCGCCTTGACTTACCATTCAAGTAGGTGTCACTGGCACACTCTCCAAAATTCCACTGCTAGAGAGTGATACCTTGATTCACAAACTTAATTCTTTCTAGGATTCTGGTTACAAACTGAATCGAATGAGAATCAAATCAAATTCAATGGTTAGGTTCACTGTTGACCTTATGGCAAAATTTGATTCAGTTTGGTCCAATTTGGTTTACAACCAGAATTGGGGTAAGAATTAAGTTTATGAACTAAAGTACCACTGTATTTATAATTTCATCATGTCAGTGCCCTGCTTATGAGCTTATAGTAAGTCATAGTAACCTCCTGCACTGAGTTTAAATACTTCTTTCTGATTAAAATGCTCCCAGTTTTTGGTACTCTGCTGTATTAGCTACTTTCTGAACACTGGAAGAAACACCCAACACAAAATTTAAAGGAAGAGAGATTTATTTGGCTCAAAGTTTCCAGTGGGTTCAGTCCATGGCTGCTGATTCTAAACAGAAAGAGGATACAGAGGTGGGTGCCTGAGGAAAGCTGCTCTACCCACGGCAACCAAGAAGTAGAAAGCAAAGGAAAAAACTGAGGACAAAAATACGCCCTTCCAGATCATCCCCTCCAGCGAATCACTTTCAACCCATCCCCACTTGCTAATAGTACCTGCAGCTTTTAACTCATCAACAGATGAATGTAAATCCCAGAATTCAATCATTTTCCAAAACCGTGAGAACTTTGCAGTAGCCTTGTTTTCTATTATTTCTTCTTTTATTTTATAGAGAAAAAAAATTTCAAAGCATGATAATAGGAGGATAACAATAGTTAATACATGTTGTATTGATGGGCCAGGATTTAGCTCAGCAGCACACTGACTGCCTAGAAACACAAGGTCCTGAGTTCAATTCCTGGTACCCAAAAAATAAATAAATAAAAACATTATATATTATTATCTTTAAATTAGTTACTCAGAGTACAAGCTATAGGCATTTAATTGTCCAAACCTTTCTTTTCAATGAACTAAGAGAAATTAGTAGTTTAACTATCTTAACCATTTTTCATATTTGCTTTTCCCTTCCTTCTTTGCTCCATTCTTCCATCCTAGTTTCTCCTGCCTTTTGAAGTTTCTTCCCCTTTAACAATATCTATTGTACACTTTAGACTTTATTTACTCTTTCATCTTTTCACACTAGGAAGACAATACAATGTGTATACCTGTGCATTATTTCACTTATGAATATGGTCTTGGGTTTCATCCATTTACCTATAAAAGTCTCCAGTTTATCCTTCTTTATCGTTGAGTAACACTCTGTTTTGTATAAAAAGACCACATCTTTTCTATCCATTCCTTGGTTGATGGGCATTTGAGTTTGTTCCAAGATTTATTACAAATTGTGCTGGTATAAATATGGGTGCATAGATATCACTGTGGTATACTGTTTTTAATTCTTCTAGAGAGATACCCGGAAGGGGGATAGGTAGGTCAAATGGGACTTCCAACTCTAGTTTTTTGAAGAATGTCCACACTGATTTCCACAGTGGTTGCACCAATCTACACTCCCACCAACAGTGGAGAAGGGTTCCTTTTTCTCCACAGCCCCACCAGCATTTGTGATTGGTTGATTTCTTGATAATAACTGTTCTTTCTGGGGTGAGATAAAATCTCAGTGTTGTTTTAATTTGCATTATTATTTCTAATACCAAAATTGTAAAAAAAAAAAAAACCCAGATTGCCAGATTCACATTTCAAGACTTGTATAATTATCCTCCACCCATCTCTTACGTTTCACCTTATGCAATGATCACCACCATTAACATTTGTGGCTTAGCTATTCTTCAAGGTCAAACTTAAATCTTCAGTTGTTTTGAAGATTTTTTGTTAACAATGATTGACCAAAATCTCTCATGTTCAAGTTTCCATTTCACATAATAGCTGTATGTTATAATAATAATAATAATAATAATAATCATCATCATCATCATCATCATCACACATAACTAGGTACTATTTCAGGGAATGGTACTAAGCAACTTACATTTAATTATGGCTGTCAGTGCCTCGTTCTTGCCTGGCAGGTGCACATTATATTGCTTAATTCACAGATTGTTCCACATCTGTCTGTCCTCTGTTTGATAAAGTCTGTTTATCAAAAGAGAGAAAACATATTTTTTCCTCTGTATTTTTCATACAATCTAGGCTAAACATGTATGGGTCAAGCAACTACTTTGCTAGTATTCTTTATTGACTATTTTACAATCTATTTTTTACTCCCATTTTATAGGCTGGGCACAGAAGTATACTACATTTTCCAAGTTTCTCGCATTTAGGTGGAGCTCTGAGATGGAGTTTTGGCTAGTAGAAATGATCCATGCCACTTCCAGATAAAGCTCATAAAAATCTCCCACACCCGACTCTATTCTTGAGTCTGTTTTTGCATCAATCCTGAAGGTCACTTGTTAAAGGTGATGGTTCAGGAAGTAGATCCTGAGTCACCGCTTTGAGGAAACACACCCTGCAGTGACACTTAAGCATCTGCCAATCCAACAACGTCTGTGTTGGATTTTTTGTGGGCAAAAGTACAGTTTTATTTTGTTAAGCCACTGATATTTTGATTCTGCTTGCTGTTAATGTCATTTATCTTGTTCAAAGATAATACAAGGACATAAATAAGGCTATATGTGTAAAGCTTGAAGTCCAGCCATAGTTATTTTAAAACATAAGTAAGAATACTGTCACAGTTGATACATTGTGTCAACTTGGGTAATCTAGCAGTTTGGCTAAGTGACTCAGCAGTTCTCCATCTTGGGGTGGAAAGGACATGCCCTTAACCTTCTGGGATGCTGTTCATTGGGTCAATTTGAGAAGTTTAGAAGGTTAACTGTGTGGCTCAGCAGGGAGCCAGGGAGCTTACTTTGTGTCCATCCTGAGCCTGTGCAGGAGGAGAGTATGGAGATTATGTGAGTGTTACACACCCCTGGGTGGGAGTAGCCTGCTTACAATATAAGGGAGGGAAGGAGGTTTGTTCTCTGTGCTACTCCTCCCTTTTGCTCTTGTTGCTTTGCCATTTTCTGCCGCCATAAACGTTTGCCCTCAGCCATGTTCCACTCTGCCTTGGAGCCAGCTGAGTATGGACTGAAGCCTCCTCAAACTGTGAGCTAAATAAACCCTTCCTTCCTTAATTTTAGGCAATGGGTACTTTGTTTCAGCAATGAGAGAAAAGTAACCAAGATAAATATGTGTGTGTGTGTGTGTGTGTGTGTGTGTGTGTGTGTGTATACTTTATGCTGCTTACTTTAATTTACCATTCCTATAACTATGTCACAATATTGAAAAGTCCCACAATCAATAACCTCTTTACATTTGTTTTTTAGTAAAAATTATAGCTCCATTTATCAATCAAAACTACACATGTATTCAAAAATGTTGCATATCCATAAAATATGATACATTTATCAAGATGTATCAGTGAAAATATTACTTGGTTAATGTGATTTAATTCCACCACAAGCAAAACAAAAGCCTTTCCATTTCTGCTAATATTTGCATAAATACCTTTCCATGTATACATAGTATATTGTAAAAATATTATAAAAATAGAGTAGAGCAGAGCACGTTTTAATCACAATTTTTCTATTTTGTTAACTATTAAGATTAAATGACAAGCAGAAAATGAGTTGACAGTCTTAAGTGCTATAAGCACTTTTATAAAGTCAATCTTTTGGTATATCCTGCATGGCTTTCCTATTTTGCAGTTTAGAATCCATTTGAAACTGGCCTTATTCTTGCCAGCTTAATGGTGAAGAGGGCAGGATCCACAAATAAAATTTGTCCTTGACAAGCAAGATGAAAGCGAAGCAGGCATATTTGAGATGAGCACATACCTGCTGTGTACCAGCACACAGCTGTCATGGCCCTTCATGGGGAAGAGAAGACCAAGATTACCATCATAACCTTGAATTATTATCACCTGTGGTATTGCTGGCATATCTATGTTTAGGAATACTTATCAATTTAGGGATAAGTAATTCGTACTTTTTCGAGAGTCAGGAAACATAGTCTTACTTTCTTTCCAGAGAGCAAGATAACATTCTTTTTGGCATGATCTTTAAGCATGCAGTACATTCTGCTCTTTGTATCATGATATTCCATTTCACAGGATTAGCTACAATAGCATAACAGCCTATAAGAGTTTCTTAGTTTTTGTACGTGTTGTAGATTACATCCTCAAGGTAGTTGATGTAAAAGTTTTATCGCTGTACTGGTTTTTAGTTGCTGTGTTTTATCTTTTTTATTTAATTCTCTTTCTTTAGTTCTTCAACCTGTACTTTCTGAAAGACCTACTGACCTTTTGTAATCTAAGTCCTCATCTTCATGATGTAAAACTGTCATTATATTCTACAAGTTCTTAGTCTTTATCTTGAGAGCTGTAGCATGGCACTGAAGAATTTTAAGATGGGGGGTTGTATAATCAAGATTCCATTAGGAAGAAAATGCATCTAGAAATGCTAAGAAGAAGAAAGATATGAAAGTGTCATCTCCTTGCCCAAATTGCTACCCAGTTGTTTCTGATGCAGGGTATGATCTCCTTACAGATTCAAATAAAAATCTTGACTCAGACATCTATTATCTTCCAAGTGTCTCGAAACGAAACCTTCACTGGGTCTGAGGCTCCCAGCTGGTGACTGAGTAATCAGGAGCATCTTAACTGGGCAGGAAGCAGAGCGTCCCAGCGATCTGAGAGAGAAGAGTGTCCATCCCAGAAAGCTGTGGGTCACTGACTGAACATTCATGCTAAACTGCCGTGTGTGTAGGAGCAGCTGCATTAGCTGGTTTAGGCCTTTCTCCTGAGCTTTCCTCGGATGTTTCCAACCCTGCTGAGCTGATGGAAATAATGTCTTAATTTCAACTCTGGTCATTAACCCCCTGCTTTGTGTTTTTACAAATCATTAACATGCCATTTTTGTGTTTCACTTTACAGACAAGCTTTGTGCTCAGGAAACTGGGGTTTCAAGGTGATGAGGACCCAGCATTGAAAGGGAAAACACACGACAAACTGTATCTGCAGAGCTGAGCTGGTAACTCAGTATAACATGAAAATATAAGCTTTGGCTCAACAATGCAATTAGTGCTGGGATTTGTAACTTCTTGTACTGTGGAGAGGTGAGAATACGAATGGTATCAGTAGTTGTAATGGCTGAAAGCCACCATCGTGTCCTGTTGCCCCTTACTAATTTAGCCCTACCAAGAGGTGAAAATATTAAAAATCTTCACGATATCTGTAGCTTCATGTATTACTTGATTATAAACCTAAAAGTTAGGGTAAAACTGTTAATATCCGTTTAATTAATCAAGCAATTAGTGGCCAAACATTGTACTCATCATTTTTATTCCTACCCATATAATCCTTTTAAGGACATCTCCCTCATTATTTTCTTAACACTGTTATCAAGTGGCTGGCATCAAAACCACCTGACAGCCCTCTATTTGCAAGTTTGTTCTCCATGCACCCTTAGCTTTTGTTCCTCTTGGAGCCTAACTATTTTTCAAGTGCGTGGTTAAACCCCACTATGTCCACATATCCCCCAGAAGGTGACTGCCTAGACAGTAGCTACTCCTCAGAAAAACTCAGTAGAGGATATATGATAGTAATTCATGTACCTATGGCAGTACTTGTATTTAGTACCAAGTCAGGATGAAAGACATTTCAACAAATTCAGTTATGGATCTTTTTGGCATGTCTTTATGATTTATAAAATAGGGGCAGCCTCCATTCTACAAAATAGAATGAGCACTCTCAGCCCACTATTAGGCAAACTGGCTTTTGTAAGGTGAAAGCAAGGAAACAGAACAATAGAAAACAGAGTGGTGCCTTGATACATGAACTTAATTTGTTCTGTGATTTTGGAAAAGACAGTCACATTTGTGTTTGTGTCGAAAAGATCGCCAGGCCGTGTTTGTCACCCAATGTAGAATTTGCAGACAAAAACAAAATTTTGCCAAACGCTTTTGTTTGTGAATGAAATTGTTTGCAATCACAAGCATTTCTGAATGCTTATCAGATCGGGTCACATCAAATTATTCCAGGTAACTTTTTAAGGGGGTAAACCAGAGAAAATAATTATACTGATTTAACTAATTTGGAATCACACATTCTCAAGAAAAAATATGATTTGTTTTAGTATCTATTTCCTCCTTAAAATGCAGTTTAATTACATGCATGTGGCATTAGAGAGTCCACTTCAGGGTAGTCTACCCTAGTAGGGCCTCATGTAGGAGCTCATCCAAAACAATGCCTCACAGAGTTTTTGGCTAATAATCTCAAACCCTAATTCAATGTATTATTCTTGGTGTGTCAAAGACCTAGCAGAATATTACATTTAGTGTAATCTAATGAATAAGACGTAAGGTATTTTTAGGTCAGAGAAGGATGAGAACCACCTTTATATTCTCACTGGTTTCAGAAGAAGTGACAATTTTGTATAAAAATCTTTGAATGTTAGTTCTTTCTTTCTTGAGTTATATATCTGAGTTCTGTGTCTTCAAATTAATATTGCCAGCAGATTAAATTTGCCTGTACTCTGACAGTGGAATAATTTAGATATATTCCAAGTTTATACACAGATCATATCTTCAAATCTTATATTTGTATTGTCTTATTTTAAAAATCATATGAGTAAAAATGTGGGAAAACATTCTTTGGTTAATAGATAAAAGTTATCACATATTTATCCTAATAATGGGGCTTTACTAGGTATAGATATTTGAAAATGATATGAGTATGAATTGTGTATCACATAAACTTCATCTAAAATGAATAGCTGTAGTTACCTATGCACAAAAGGATGCAGAAATAAAACAGAAGAACAAATTAAAGATATTTGATACCCTGATAATTATTAATACCTAGAGCTATTTTTATCTTAACCATATATGTGAATTTTTTCTTATATCACATAAAATTAGCTCTACTATTTCAAAGCCTTTCACACAAAGGGAATGTTTTTCAGAATATTAGTTAATTGCACCACTTAAAAAAATGTAACACACAGCAATGCTAAAATTGTTAACTTCTGATTTAACAATAGCTTTCCTTAGGCATAAAGTATAGGTCATAATTCTCTTCCTCTACTACAAAAAGCTGTTATGTACACTTTTACATCAGAAATATATTTGATGAATGGTCTACCTCATTTTTGAGATATATTTATTTTTCTACTGTGTGTTAAAATAGTTCTAAAGCTAAAAAGCATAACAAATCATATATATTTCTTATTTGGAAAAAGGTTCTTCCATTATTGCATTTTTACACAGTTGTCATCATTCAAAACTACTTTTCCTGCTGGTGAACACCACTTATCTTTATCCATATGCTGCTGGCTCGAAGGTTGGCATTGTATTTGTTGGCCAATTTCCCATATGTAGTACATTTGACTGTTTAAAATTCACAGTATGTTTTGTGAACATACTAAGAATAGGTCTTCATAGTGCTTTGCAATGTATAAACTTCCATTGAAAGCAATATAAAATAATACTCTGTAAAAACTACTTTCACCCATGAAATTTAAGTCTCTTGATGTAGTAATGTTATTTGAAATAGGGAGGTAAGAAGACATGCATGCTCTATTTCTGATATTAAAAATGTGTGGTACACATAAAATAGACCTTTAAATCTCATAATCATGAGGAATATAGGCTCCAAAGCAATTTGATTTGTTTTCTGACAAATAGAGTTAAGGTTGAGGAATAATTATAACTAAGATGAAAGTTTATGCCAAAGGACACTAATGCATTTAATTATTCTCAGTGCCTTCAAATGCCCTACCTGTATGAGAACATGCACTGAAAGAGTGTTACTACTCCATTGGCAAAACAAACTCTAGATATGTGGGGAAGCCTTGTTGTTTTTAAAATTAGGCTACATTGAAGAAAAAACTAATCTTAATTACACTGTAGTGCATCAGTGTGGTAGTCTACCATAATTTCAAAGTTCTGGGGAGAAAATATTTCTCTTTACAAAATTTTATTATAATCATTAACACATATTAATTGTGCAAATGAATGTGATTCATTATGGTGTTCCCATATTAAAATATATATTGATCATATCCACCCACTCTTTTACGTTTGCACCCCCACCCACCTACTTTTTCCCTCGGTACCCTTTCCAGGTCCTAGCAATCTCTCTATTTACTCTCTTTTCATCTTTCAAGATAACCTACTTTTTGGTATAATATTTCTTAGTTTCATTTTGATTTTCTATACAGTGAACAAAATTGGGTTCTATTATTTTTTTAGATCTTAAGCCTCTCTTTTGATTGGTGAATTATGTTTAGATTCAATAGAATATGCCACCTGTGATTATTCACAAACTTTTCTATCAATTTTAAGCAGATTTATAAAGTGTTGATAATTGACTATTTTTGCCAAAAGCTAGGATTCTTACAGAAATTATAAGGATTGAGAGTATCTCAAACAATGAAGGTTTTGTGGGGCTTTGAAATTAAACTCTCCATAACTTTACCCCAGATATCAGACAACCTTCTTGCTACTAATCACATCCATCTGGAACTTTGACCCAGGCCATCTGTTAAACTTTTCATAACATGTTTGCTTAAAAGTGGACAAAAGCTGGGTGTGGTAGGGCACGCCTGTAATCCTAGCACTCTGGAAGCTGAGGCAGGAGGATCATTGTGAGTTCAAGGCCAGCCTGGGCTACAAAGTGAGCTCAAGGCCAACCTGAACTGCCTAGTGAGACCCTGTCTCAAAACTGACAAAAAAAAAGTGGAAAAGAAAAAAGAACTGATTTAGAACATAAATGCATATCTAATGCATGACATGCTTTTATAAAATACCAAAATAATCATGTTTGATACAGTAAGAGAAAAGGAGATTTGACAAAGTAATATATTTACAGATTAGGAGATTGCAATTCAAACTTAAATAATTTACTCAGAAAACAATGGCATGTCAGAATCAGTACACTCACTTGTCTTATATAGTGATCTTCACATTTAATGTTTCTGAAAAACACCTAAGTAGAATACTCCATTATGCAGATCTGAATTCTATCTCTAAGTAATTTTATGTAATAAGACTGTGTAAGGCTGAATAATTCTATCTTTCACCAACTTCTCATAATTCTGATGCACACTATGAGGGATCCTGCTGTACATCTTCTGGGTATACCAAATCTTATTTTGTTTTCTTTTTCTCTCAGCCTTGAAGAATAAGCTATAATTCATATGTGAGCATCTTATGTATGTAACTATTATTTCTGAAAGATAGCTTATCTAAAGCATGACATTCTTACCTCCTATTATAACTCTTTCAATTTCTGTTACTAATATACCAAACAAATTATTCTTCACTTGGTTGATCATATCATCGAAATATAT
This sequence comes from Chinchilla lanigera, assembly GCF_000276665.1. NCBI lineage: Eukaryota > Metazoa > Chordata > Mammalia > Rodentia > Chinchillidae > Chinchilla > Chinchilla lanigera. Next base: position 7,181,628 of record NW_004955427.1, on the reverse strand, counting down.
TGTAACTTGCATGATGAAAAACTTTCTCAGCCTGGCATTCACCGCAATTTTCCAAGTATTTTTCTGGTTCTATTTCTATAAGAGGCCCCTCTGTATGGAAATTTCTATTTCAGTCTTCCTCCCCTCCGTGTTAGTGATGGCATATCTGTGCATTTGCTCAAAGTGAGATTACATACAAAAGGATATTAAGACGGAATGTACCAAGAGTATTACAAGATTAGGTAAGCCTGAGTGGATTTCCCAAAGCCATTTAATTCTCCAAAATGACTCAAGTGACCTTCCATTTCACCAAGCATGAGTTGCACTCTTTAATGAGAAAATAATGGACATTTTCAGTTAGTGGATACTCCTGGTTTTCATCAGTATGCACAAGAATGGCTGCTTGTCATTCTAGGACATTAAAATCCCCGAAGAGTTAACCGGTCTTCCTTCTGAAGTAGATGGAAAAGTCAATGATGTTCACATTTGGTACAACACCTTTAGCATGCAGAGGATGAATGAAATAAAGGCAACTCAAACAAAAAACAAATATATACATATATATAATTGTATGTATATGTGTGTACATATGTGTATGACAATTTAAAATTCTTAATTCTAAAGCTTTCTTTTTACATTGTTAATGCTTGCACCACTTATGTATAAATATTTTAATACAAGGTTAAATATATGGTACACACTGTACTTTATTAGAAATTATATATCTTTAAGAATGATTTTAACTCTATTTCATGTGTGACATATACATTGCTAAAAACTAACCCAGCTAAAATATAAAATGCAATTGTATCCTGAGTGTCTCTGCTATCTATTCATCTCCCCACAAATGTGTGCTAGTTATGCTAGTTATAAATCCCAAAACTGGAGTTTAAGTTTTTAAAAGTGTCCTGCTTCCCTCTCCCACATTGTAAAAACTATTCAAAGGCAGCAATTTTTATGTTGTTTCTTCACTGTAAATCTGACAGCCCAAAGAAATTTTGATGTGGGAGATAGGGTCAAGGCCACATCCCACTCAGCGTGTCTGTGTCTTCAGAATGGCAGCAGAAATAAAGCTGATAGATATTCCTTAATTACTTAGAAGGCTCAGGATATAAGTACTTCAGAAAAACCTGTAAAAAGGAAAGACCAAAAAAGTCTCCCGAGCTGTGCTTTGTATAAAACTTGATTCCTCTAGCTGCCAGTTGTGAAGATGAACAGAAAACCCAATAATGAGTAGGGTTAAATTTCCACTCATCGAGCCAGATTAATTCACAAACTTCTATGAACTACACAATGAGAAATGGAGAATGTGATAATTATTACTTATCAGAGTCCATTGGTCAATGAAGATTCACTTCATTTTCAACATAATTTTATTGGTCACTTTCCTGTCAGTGTGACACAATACTCAACACCCACTACTTAACGGAGGAGAGGTTTAACTTGGCTTATGGTTTCAGGGCATTCACTCTGTGGTAGCTGGCTACAAGGCAGGATTATCATGGCAGAAGGACAAGGTGAAGCAAAGGTGCTCAGTTTGTGGTGGCCAGAAAGGAAACTAAGGAAAATTGTCAAAGAGGAAGGGATGACAGCCCACATACAATACCCCAGGTCATGTCTCGTGATGCACTTAGTCACACCAGAAGTTTGCTTTACCAGTAACCTGAAAGTCTCCCAAGGCAGCCAAACTGACAGTCTCATCCCATCCTTGTGTAGACTCTATACCTGAACACATCTCCTTAAACAACATTTAACCTCCAAATAAACATAGTGAGAGGTTAATAATTCTGCCTAAAGTTTATCTACCATTCTGTGTGCAACCAAGAATGCAATTAACCCTGCCCCAAATTCTCAAGAGTGCTGTGAATTTTCAAACGTCCAAATCAAAGTCTCAACTATGACTCATGGCAAATTCTTAGCTGTGAGCTTCTGAAAATCTTACAAATTGTTTAATCCCATAGTAAAATGGCACAGGATAAAAATTCTCATTCCATAGTGGTAGAATAGGGGAATATAAAATAAGAGGGCCAAAGCAAGACTTAAGGTCAGCCAGGCAAACATTAAGTCCTGTAGCTCTATATTCAGCATCTAGGGCATATGCCTTGCTGGGTATAGCACACTGGCCCTCTCTTGGCTATCTTATTTCCTGGATCTCCACTGCACATCTGGGTTCATTCCCATTTCTTCCCACACTGTCCTTTTAGTGGCTCCTTGCCTCATTTCCCAGATCTTTAGACATTCATGTGGAAGCCTTCCCGACGTGATAACTCCTACATTCTGATGCCAGTAAAACCAGCATCATATGGCTGATACCAAGTTCTTTTGTCAGCAGCAACAGTAGCCAGGCCCCCTTGAACCATGGCTGTACCATCCTCTAAGTGCCTATATGGTGAAGCACAATGAAATGAATCCCAGGAAACCAATTCATTATAAGGTTCTTCTTCAGTAAGGATCTCAGGGATACTCTTCTCAAATGAAAGATTTACACTTTTGTACCTCTCAGTCTACATTTTATGGCTCTTACTGATTTCTGAGATTCTTTGAAGGCGTCTTGCTTCTTGTCCTTGTAAGTCTTTGGTTGCTTTTTTAATGGCATCAGTGTCTTCAGCAAGCACACCTCCTGTGGACTTAATGTGACACTTGGTTTCTCCTGGTCAATAATTCATGTTTTTTTCTGCTCTGCTTTTTGGCCCTAATTCTCACTATCAATCAACTGAAAGCAGTCAGTAGTATCCCTGCTACAGCCTGAATGTTGTGTTGTCTTTGAATTTCCTTGCCCAATTAATTTGTCCTCAGCCTTTGATCTCAGTCTCTCACAAAGTTCACAGCATGGAAATAATGTAGGCAAATGTTTTGCCAGAGTGTGACAACTTTTCAATTACCAGTGAAGTTCTTGTTCACAGCTGAAAGCTCCTAACTCTAGTCTTTAGTATCCACATTTCTACCAACACTCTCTTCTTCCAGTCTCTGACCCAAATCACCCATACTGCTCATCTTACCGTGTTTTAAGGCTTCTCCAGCCTGCTTTGCCCATCTTTTCTGAACTCCTCTCACAAAGCAGTTCCAAGGCTTCTAAACCACAAGCTTATGTACAGTCACAGCAATAACTCCACTTTTTGTACTAGTTTTCTCCTAGTTGCTTTTCTATCACAGAGGTACAATACCCAATACTCACAATTTGAAGGAAAAGACGTTTAACTTGGCTCACAGTTTTAGGGGATTCATTCCATAATTGGCAAACTCCAAGGTAGGAACATTATGGTGTGGCCTGGATATGGCCTGGATATGGCCTGATATGGCCTGATGGAGAAAAGCTGATCAGTTCATGGTAACTAGGAAACAGACCAGGGGAACTGCCCCAGAGAGGAAGGAGCAAGAAAGCAGACACAGTTTCCACAATCACACCTACATGACCCACCCAACAACACCCAGATGTTTGTTTTACTAATCCCTGGCTGCCTCTGCACCTGTAAAGCTAATTGTAATGATGACAAGAGTGTTCCCCATGACTTCTGTCTTAAATTCAAGTTATAAATTAGTGTTTTATGTTTATGAGCAAAAATAAAAGAAATTTTAGGCTTTGTAACAATAAATCATCACAGTGACCAAAATATTCAGCTGCAGAATGCAGCTAAATGAGTCATAATTATGCTTATCTGAGCTCAAATAACTTTCGTGTACAGTTAATAAGTTTGAACAAGAAGGTTCTTGAAAAGATTAACTTAATAGAGAAATTATTTTTTCTAGGTATCTTATTTTAATGCTACAAATTAGAATTATAGCCATTTCCAGTAACTCCTGCTTATTCCACAGTCTATATGCAATTTAACTTCAGAATTAATGTCATTAATGTGGTATTGAACTTAGTCTTTTAAGTGCTTTTTAAAACTATTTCTGTACATATATTCCTATTCTCTCAACAAGTGAATAACTGCTTTGGAGAAAAGCACGGTAAAACGTTTTTCTACCCCTGAATTTTTCACAGAATCCCACCCTATAACATTAAATATTTTGTAAGTTCACCTGTGGACTATATCTATGTTGGATATTTAAGGCCTCAAAAACTTAATTAACAGATGTACTTAACACATCATTTTATCTTCTTGGAAAGACCATTTCATGTCAATTGGAGGATTTCTGAAATTAACATAAGCTAATGTAAAGGAGAATTTATTTCACTGAACTTCTCACTTATTATTTTCCATTTTATTCAGTTATTAAGCAATTTTCCACAAAAGGCAGTTGCATTTGCTCATCAGCCTTATTATTCTGCAGAAGTTACCCACCCCTTAAAGAAAAATGAGGCTCAACTTTTCAAACTAGGTTGTATAAATTCTAAAAATTATGCATTCTCCATCATTTCCCACTGTACTTAGTGAAATGTCTATTCTCTTTTTCTTTTTCCAACTTTTCAGAAAATCTATCTCTAAATGGTAACTCACAGAATAAAACAGTATGCCTTTCCATAGTTTCAAGTAGAAAAAATATCCACTGATAGAGAGTTAGCTACTTCTTTTGATGCACTGACTTCCTAGTGAGGCTATACATATTCATACTGTTTTAAGTGGTAGCAAGTTTTATTTTGTGTTTCTTTCTCATTACCACTAACGGACACACTAAATGTTTGACCTGACTTAGGTACTTATAAAGAGCACTGAGAGGAAGCTTATTATATCCTGCCACTCTCTTGGCTTCTATGTTCTGTAAACCATGCAGAGGATTGCTTTAAAGGAAAAAATTCAGACTTCCAGTACTTCAGACATAGTGAGTCCCCTCTGAGTCACATATTTTGGTCCTGAATTATCAAGTGTATAAGGGGCAAATAACAAGTAAAGATTATTTCTGAATGCCAAAAATATAGGCTATGTTTATAATTCAAATTTAACAGTGCATTTTGAGAATTGATGCTTTTAGGATTCAAGTGAGAGTGAGCCATTGGTCTGTCTTAGTTCTTTTGATTCTCTCTTTTAATCTTTTTCAGGGAATCAAGGAATTTCACAGTAAAAGCCCATGTTGATATCTACTTCAGTATCTATAGTCCTATGTACTAGCAGAATTTCAGTTGGGTCAAATAAATACAAGTCAATGCCTTTTAACAGCTCCAAATTAACACTGTCAGAAGAAAAGTATGAACAATAAAATAATAAGCTTAATAGTCCATCTTCAAGTCAGTAGTTTGAGGACCATGTTTTTCTATAAAAACATTACTAACATTGGTATTGACGTTTTTACTGTACAAAAGTCATCTTCAATTATGTATGGTACACCAAAAAGAAACTTCTCTAACATACTAATTATAAGAAAGTAAATCTTCCTTCCTGTGGATAAAGAAGAGAAGAACTAATAGAATCTGTACCTTTCTTATTGGGTGCCAGATTAACATAGAGATAAATTGTGAAACAGACAAAGATTGATTTTTCCACCACTGCTTCACCCTAATGGCAGGTAAATACCATACATACTACTCTTAACTTCATACAAATGACAGATGCTGTTAATCCTCAAATTTTTTAATGATAGGCTGATACTTGCCCTTTGTATTTTATGTGAAAACAATTTTGTAATAAAATAAAAGAGAATAAGGGTAGTCAATACACTATGTATTACCTTGAGAGTACTTTACCTTGAAAATATTTACTCAGAGAACAAGGCAGAGACATAAAAGATTCTCTCTTTCAAAAAAGTAACAGACAATAGTACAAAACTTTCTTTTCAATGAACCAAAAGAAGCTAGCAGGACAAACAAAATGTATTAGCATACATATTAAAATACTTTTGAAACGGCAGAGTAGGTAATTTAGGGAATTATTTGAACTTCTTCCTGCCTCTTATTTATCTACCTTCTACTTTGATAATAATACTTTCCTTGTCAGATTATTAAACCAAACCCCACAAAGTACTAACACTGTGCCTTAATAGCAATATTTGTGTTGGAAATGTACGGCAAGAAATACAAAAGTATGACTGAAAATCAATGGTACTAGTAGTTAAACAGCCCCAAGTGTATTGACCTTCCAATGGTAGATCAGTGGTGTCAGTCTCATATGTGCAATCTATTAATTGTTCTACATGGGAAAGTTCATCAACAACAACAATGCCACCAATTATTTTTAATATTATATTTAGAGTCCATGGGCTATATTCCATTTGAGCTCATGTGACTAAAAATATCAAGGAGCAATATAATGTTATTGCCTAAATAGCAGGATTTTCTTGCACAATGTATATAAAACTCCTAGCAAGGTGCCTACCACAGAATAGATACTGTGCAAATGTTGCATTTTTCAGCTGCTTAATTCAAGGGATCTAATTCAAAACAACTGTGATTTTTATGTAGAGATTAATTTAGTGTATTGCACAGGGCATTTTTTTCAGTATGATCAAGAATATTTACATAAAACTTAAAAGTCACAGTAAAATATACACCTATATATTAAATGCCCATTTATGAAGCAAGTGAGCTTTCTTCCCATCTGGCGTCTACAGTAACAGACAAACTATTATTATACTTGAGAGGGTCACAAAGAGTTCAGATATTCACAGCATCAGTGTCCAAGCCATACGCAGAGGATGGACTATTTTCAGCAAAGCCTTTATAGATGGTCTTAGCTTATAACCTTAGATAAGAAGGAACTTTATTTTAAGAGGATTAAGGCCAGAATTATTTGTTCATGAAGATTGCCAGGATAACACAAACTTTTTTCCCAGAGGCTAAGAGATGAATCAGGAAATTCAGATCAAAAGAGCAGATTGCCAGGCTGGTGACCTCAGAGAGATACTATCATCGACCTAAAGCTTGTTGGGAAAAGCTGTTCAAAAGTTTTGGAGGAGTCATTTGAAAAAGTGGTCAGTACAGCACTAGTTATGAGAGGCAACTGTTAGTACACGTATCTATTCTGTGAGGAGTTGCACATTTCATTACAGACTATGACAAGTCATTGGTCGGATAGCTAATAGGCTGGGAATCCTTCTAAGAACCAGCAGTGACACTCAAAAACCTGCATCAAGATGACTACAAGCTCTTGAAACCTGTGTGTACTCCAGCGGTAGAGTAGAGTGTTTGACACCCAGGCTGCCTCTTTTAAGTCTCATGGTATTTCTCAGTACAGGTTGAGAGAGTTCTTTCAGTCATTCGTTTGTTACCAGGCACTGTTCTATGCAGTATGGGTAACTAATAAATCAGACAGATATGTTTTTCCCTTCAGCTTATCGCAAAACAGTGGAATATGCAGACATTGATTAAATAGCCACCAAGTGTTTAAATACTATGTAACTTATCTACAGGGAAAACACAACAAACTTTGGCTTTAACATTGTTTGAAAACTTCAGTCTTTAGTGAAGAAATATACACAGGGTTTATACTATTCGAAACAGAAAACAAAAAACGTTCGATCTAAAGGTTTTGCACTTCACTTAACTGAACTTCACCATTTTGTTCCTCTTACATCTTAGCCTAAAGGTCGTAAAATGAAAAGTCCAGGATTTTATTTTTAATTTCAGTTGGGGCTTTTATTTTAATCATGAAACAAATTAGACAACTATAGTGTGGTTCTGGGAAGAAAATAGTCCAAATCTTGGCATTCTGATTCTACAGATTTTTATAATATGCCATAGTTTTAAGTATTCATATAGATTTGTACATGCACATGAATGGATTCTATGCAATAGTCAATCAAATGATTTAGAAAATTTTATCTCAAAGTGTCTGTAACCATACTGAATATGTGAATTACAAATGGATTCATAAAATTACATAACTCTGTGTATTCTGTAGTTACAGAAATATCTTGAAACTATTAAGATCCACTTACATTGATCAAAAGTCCTAAGCACCCAGTTGCTCTTTTTTGAAATGAATTTAGACGGCAATCCTAAATAAAGTTGTCTTTGAATAAGTTTGCTCAAGTAGGGAGGAATAAAAGACAGAGAGATCCAATATGAGAATACTGTGAAAAACTTTCACCTTGATGTTTGTACATACATCATTAGCATTACATTAACCTATTGCTAGCAAAACCTCTTGTCAAATAAAGCCAATAAACATGCTTTAAGAATCCTTTTTGGCTAGTGAACTTTCTCTGGGATTATAATCCGGTATTGTTTTAATCTTTGCTTAAATGATTCAAAATCTTCATATTTAAAGAAAGAAGATGGAATCAGTGAAAGGATTCCCTGATGGTTTCCACGAATCAGGGAAAAGAATTAGACACAAGTGCCCCTGGGAATGGCAAGGCTATCCATAAGAGCAACACAGCCTAGAGCGCCTAGTGGGGGAGAAATGGCTCACCTCCTTCCCAAGGTGCTTCAGCCTCACCTACCCCGCCTCTAAGCAGAGGGTGCCTCCTGCCGCAATGAGATGCTTTCAAACAAACTACGAATCTCCAAAGCACTACCAAAAAGCAGGGAGAAAAATAGCACTTCCTTTAAGGCTTTTATTATCTTAAATTCTATATTTTTGTTTGGTTTGGGAAATAATTACAGAATGGAAAGGATGTTGGGCTGAAAAATCTGAAAAACAGAAATTAAAACTAAGGTCACTAAATTCTTTTTCATGGAAGAGCGTACACACACATACAAACACACACACACACACACACACACACATATTCTAGAAATACTAAAACATCCCAGGTATGCCAGGAGATCTGATCCATTACCCCATCCTCTGAAATGGTACTCCAGCAGAGCATAAATGGAGAGCTCTATGTAATCTTCCCTGTTAAGCTAATTTGCATAGGTTAAGGCCATCAGCTTTCACTCAGAATCCCCCTTAGCTTTTTGAAGAATTTACCTGGTAATGCGGCAATTGCTCTCCAAAGATCTACCTGTCCTGACTATCCGGTATTCCTGAAACTTGTTATGTTCATATGCTCCAGAGCAGCTGACAGACTGCAACATACATGGTCCATTTCTGAGGAGGACCCGAATGACTGGATCCCTCCATCATGTGCTCCTTATTGCTTCAGCATTGCCTGAATTTTCCATCACCAGCTTTGCAGTCATGTATATGCTTATGACATCTTTTGGGCTCAGATCTTTCTTATCCTTCCTTGAGGAAATAGTTCAGCTAGTCACTCCGATTAAAGATATGTTTTTAATTCTGTTGAGGCAGCAAGCTCTTGTGAAGATGGCCGTGAGTAGTAGCAGGGCTGATTTCCACTGATTCAGACCAGCATCTCTTTGTGACAGTCGTTCTACCCCTTCCTCCATCCACTTTTCCCTGTTCTGCTGTACTGCTGCCTTTGCCTTAACCACCTTCTCGGGACTTCTGGGTTCTGACTGGGGAAGACCTGTGGGAAGCACTAGTAATTACTTAATAAAAGTTTTCAGAAGTTCAGAAAGTGAAAGATGGGTAATGTCCCTTGAGTCCTCTGCCTGCTTTTTATACATAGCTGAGTGTAAGACCATTTGACAAATAGACATCCGTTTACAAAACAGCATAAGAACCATACAAGCAATACAGAGTTACAGACAAAGTGGTAGGAAATTAACAATGGCTGTTGTATTACGTATTGATATCTTCAAAGTGGTTTCTCAGGAAAAAAAAAATAGAGGCATATAAGATTGATCAAATAATTAATCATTAACTGCTCCTTTCAATAAAGCGACAGAAGTCAGTAGTACCTTGTGAATATGTTTTCCTTCTTTTATTTTTGAAATAAATTTTTTTAAAAAGACCATTTGACATTACAGGTCCTTCTAGGTTGCGGTTCTCCCATGGTCCCAACTCTTAATAGTTCATGATGACTTCTTTTCCTCCTCTTTTTCATTCTTCCAGCAATACTTCCTCTTTGTTTTGTTACATCCTAAGTACCTCACATCTGTTGTTTCATTTCCTTAACCCGGCACACGCTCTGTAAGCAGCACTTTCCTCAAATTATCTCCACATGTACCTGCTATTTTCTGTTAGTATGTTCACTAAAAATCACTGTACTGAGCCCCTATTGGCACTATACCTTTGATTATTCTGACAAAAGCAATACCTTAGTGCAGAGATCAAGTGCTAATGTACTAATGCAATATATTCTTGAAAAATGAAGCAATCATCTATATTTTATTTTAATGAGAAAAAACAGTAACAAAACAATAAAGACAAAAACAAGAACAATACAGGATTTCAAAACAAGATGATAGGAATTAACAGTTGTTATGTTACATATTTTTATCTTCCATTTTTTAAAGAGGAAATCTCTAGTAAAATATACATGAAAGTGGCTGTGAAAGCAGGCAGTAATACAGTGGTACAAAGGAAGTGAACTGAAAAGAATCTTTCGGTATTCTATTGCTCCCTGAAGGAGATCGTTCACTTTCCCATTATAGTGGTGAAGAAATGTAATTAAATCTGTGAGCTTTCATGGCCAACTCCACCACTAGATAGTGACTTCCTCCTAAAAGACAGAACCTTGTCTTATCGTTTGGTTCCTGGTGTTGGATACAAACCTCAGCATACAAAGTCTTCCCAATGAGTGCTTCGTGAGTGAAGGAGAAATGGTACCTAAGTCCCTCAGAAACACATGTGCATACATGCTCCTAGCAGAGTGGCTCCTGATGAGCCTGCTGCTCAGTAAGAGATAAATGAGTGAACAAATTGTGGTCTATACATGTATGGAATAGGGTTGTTATCAAAAGGAGTGAGGTACTGGCATAAGCTACAACATGGATAAACCTCAAGGGAAGATGCAAGACACAAAGGTTGACATACTGTGTGATCCCACTTCTAGGAAATAGCCACAGTAGGTAAGTTCATAAGAACAGAACATAACTACTAGAATTTGTGGGGATAGAGCACAATTACTAGCAATAGTAATTTCCAGGGACTGGAGAAAGGGAGAAATGGTGAGGCTACCTATTAGATAGTAGAATTTTCTTGTGTGGTGATAAAAAGGTTTTGGAGTGAGATATGGTTTATGGAATGCTGTGAACATACTAAATAATGCTGAATTGTGTACTTTAAATTGTTAATTTTTTACATTAGGTGAACTTGACTTTAATTAATAAAATAAAGAGAAACTAAGAAACATGGTCATATTCATTAGTTACAAAACCTCTTCCTGGTTATAAGAACAACTGGAAAGAACACTTGCTTGAACCCAAACCCTTTGGAATGCCCATGGGCTCCTAATGGACTCAGTGGTCACACTCCTCTGGCTGTTATGAATCTGTGTTCAACTTCTTTCATTCTCTTTACTACAAAGTCTTAGTTTTGACTCTCACTTTCTAAGCCACCCTTATTTAAGTTTATTTTCTAATATATCTTAGTTCTAGCTTTTTATATTCAGTGACTATGTTGGGCAGAACTGATGTGTTCATTTTTCGCTTTGAAAATCCACTGTAAATCTTGTCCTTTTTGGATGGTTATTTGGGCGGCGAACAGTAGATCCAGGACTGCTGGTGAGAAAATTTATTATGCAGGTTGCCCTGCCAAAAGTGGGTCTCAGAGGAAGCGTGCAAATGTTCATATTTCAAAGCAAGTCTCATCCTTTAGGTTTCTTACTATTTAAGAATAAATAAGAATGCTTTGACTCCCCTATGAAAAATGAGGCTGCAGAACTTAGAAGCATTATTCTAGGGAGCTTTCTGTATTGTGATTGAAGCATTAGTAAAATGTTCCTGCCTGTAATTTGTTTCTTTTTTCTTTTTAAATTTTTATTAGTACCAATAGCATTTCCTTTGTTTGTTAGATTTTTCTTTTATTCTTAAAACTCATCAGCAAACATTATGTTTTCTCATGTTTGGTCCTCCACTTTCTTGAATGAAAAGCCTTGTCTTATGTAACAGAAGGCATAATTTCTTTAGCAAGGACTTTTCAGCATCTTCTAGGTGCCAGGTACAGTCCTTGGCATTTGCAGTATCAAAATGAATGTCTTGACCTTGCTTCCAAGGAATTCTCAGCTTTGTAAAGGATGCAGGCAAATAAATAAATATACACTATAGGGTCTCTATATAGGGGCTTAAGTCAAGGTAAGTAAAGATGTATTATGGTGGTTTCTGTATAACAGCCTGAATTGAGGCTGAAACAGTTATGTAAATGCTTAACTGAATTGGGCAAAGAGAAAGGAAGTTGGTTATAGATTCACAGATAGGTGAGACAGTATCACAATGTTTAAAAAAAGTGATGATGTTTAATTGAAACCTGCGGTCTGAGTAGTGTTCCAGGAGCACAAGAAAGGGACAAGCATCCCTACTGTAAGGAGCGGAATGCACAAGCATGCAACCATGTGACAAAACGTGGTTCCATGACACTGCAGGGTAAAGTGGGTGGAAGAGAGGTCAACAGTAAGGCAGAAAGAATTTATGAAGACTTAGTCATAAGATGTTTAGAATGTATCATCATGGTGGGCTGGCGTCCATAGCAGTCATGGATCAGTGAGACACTCGCCAAGGTCAGCACCCCATTGTGTAGCATGGTAGGAAAGCCAACCTCCAGAAAACAGCTTGGAGAAAACAACAGAAAAATACAGAGATGGAGGCAGCTGGACTAAGAAGTGAACCTCTGTTTGACCTGCCGTGGATTTTGACACACACTTGGAGAGCTGAACATTGCGTGAAAAGTACCAAGTCCTCCAGGTGGAAAAGCTGACGGAGGCAGCCACCAGTCAGTGCCCAGCATAACCACCACTGCCCTCAGTACTGGCTGGGCTGAGCAGTTCTCCTGCTGAGACAGGGGCCCTGTGTCTGAAGTATTCATCCGGGAAAGGCGTCCATAATCCATACACTGCAGAGACAAATAGACACCCAGAGGGCGGCAGCTTTGGGCTAGAAACACCAAGCTCTGGGAGTGGAGATCACTGAAGGGAATGGCCCTGGGCACTGTGGGAACCCAAGTTAGAGCCTCAGCAGGTTCTAGTGGAACTAAACGAGGCTATCATGGAGGGGCAGAAAGACAAGCAGGATGATCTTGTCTTGGGTTGGGTCTCCCTAACCCCAGCCACGGTGGGAACGGTCTCCAAAGGCCAGGGCATCTGGAACCCCAGGCCTTAGGGAAAGAAAAAAGGTGCTGGCTCAGGGAGAGCTGAGCTGCATCCTTCACAGCTGTAGATGCGATTGGCATCATGGCATAGAGAGAGTCCCGCTAGCAGCAACACAGCTGGGAACATGAAAAAGGAGGACAGGGTGGAGTTAGCCTCAGAAATTGCAGCAGGAACACAAGTTAGGAGCCTGAGGCTGAGAAAGGTGGAGGCTATTCGACATGGCAGATGGAAGACACGGACAGTGCCACGCCACCTGAGCCGTCCGCCCCAACCAACACAGCAGGAAAACTGTCTTCTTCTTTTCTTTTTTCATTTTGCTTCTCTGTCAAAGTTTTGGCTCGTATTAGGATTGGTGTTCTCATGTACATACGTGTGAGGATAACTGTGTGAAGTAGTTTTCAGCTTTTGCTCCTTCTATGTTCTGTGTTATATTGTCTCGTATCCCTGTATTAATGGTTGCTTCACAGAGATCTCTTGCTTCGTTAGTTCAACAATTGGATGTAACCTCCCTACCTATCTTTTCTCTCACCTTCTACTTCTCTGCTTATTTTACTTTCCCCTACATACCTTCTTCCGTCCCTCAATTCCTCCCCATTTTACCTTTTCTGTTTTATTCTTTTTTCCTTCATATGTAGATGAAATAATATATATATGGAACAATATTGGAATATATTAGGATTAATCTAAATATCATGCCATTAAGGTTTAACTATGTTTTAATGTTCTCCCTGTATTTTCCTGAGGGAGTAAAATAGTAAAGACTTCCTGAAACAGATTCTTAATTACCTGATAGTATACATGGTGAGCTTCTCAATCATTGGCTTTACTAATACTCTCTCCTCTCTTCTCACAATAGAATGGTAGGGGCTAAATCTACCACTCAGAACAAACTAGGGGGAAATTCTCAGACAATGACATACCCAGAATCCTGGAAGCATCAGAAAGAGAAAGATACTCCTCAAAAAGACTTTGCCCTGCAGGAGAGTGGGAGAGAGAGCCTTCTCATCAGATCTTCAAATGTCAACCCAGAAACACAAGAATAATGAAGGAACAAACGAAGGAGACACCTCCAAATCTTCTCAGCTCTCAAAAGTAGATCCTATAGATATGGAACTGAACAAAATTCCACACAAAACATTTTAAAAATTGATAGTTAATGTGATTAATGAGGGAGACAGTACCACGGCAGACTAGAGCAGCTGCACAGAGGATGCAGAAGATACTTACCAAGGCCTGCAGATGTTACAATTCAGAGGGAGGATGGAATGAATGAAAACCCAACCACAGAAAGGCAACCTGAAGAAGAAGCTCATCAGATGAAATCCAGGGTGTTCGGAATAAGAAGTAGGACTGCTTTTTGCTCCCAGCACTGCTTGCAGACAAAATCTAGAGATTAAAATGGAGAACCAGATAAATGAAGTACCCAACTAGATATAACCAGAAAAGAACCTCTTCAGGACAAATCATAATAAAAATTCTAAGAAATTCCTAGATATACAAAACAAAGAGAGAATATTAAATGCCATTAGAGAAAAACATCAAAAAAATTATGTAGGCAAGCCTAGCAACATAATGAAACTTCTCACTATAACCTTCAGAGTTGGGAGAGCTTAAAGTTTTTCAAGCTCTGAATGACAACAGATTGCCAATACAGAGTACAATCCTGTAAAATTGTCCTTTAGAATTGGTGGAGAAATAGAAACCGTCCATGACAAAGAGAATGTAAAGAAAATCGTGACCATCAAGCCAGAATTGCAGAAAATTCATGAGAGAATTCTCAACAAAAACAGTGACAACAACATTGCCAAAGAGCCCAAAGGGGTGAATACATCTGGGAGAGTGGTTAAAAAAAAAGAAACAGAAAGAAATCACCACTTAAAAAAATATTATGTTAGGCATCTACCCATGCCTCTCAATACAAATTTCTTCTTTTGGCATCTGGAATATAAATGGCTTTAATTTCCTAATCAAAAGACACAGACTAACAGATTAGTACCAAAATCAAAACACAATTATATGTATCCCAAAAGACACACATCCTTTCAACCTAGAAACATACAGACTGAGAGAAAAAGGATAGAAAACTCTATTCCATGCAGCAAGAACTTTAACAAAAGTAGGGATACCTTTACGAATTTCAGACAAAGTGGACTTCAAGATGAAATTGATCATAAGAGACGAAGAAGGTCAGTAGTTATTGGTAAAAGGAACAACTCAACAGGAAGAGAATATTTTTAAATATATATACTCCAAATTTTGGCACACTAAATTTCACAAAACAAAACATTCTGGACATAAAAGGAAAGGTAAACACCCATATAATCTTAGTGGAAAATTCTAATAATTGAACTATAACATTGAACAAATGGACCTAACATATATATCTATAGAGTTTTGCATCCAAAAATAGCAGAAAACTCAGACTTCTCAGGGGGTTTACAAAACTATCACCAAAATAGAACATATTTATCATAAAACATGCTTAAATAAATACAAAAAATTAAATAATCTCTAGAATTCTATTATATCAAAATGGAATGCAACTAGAAATCAGCAGCAAAAGAAACCACAGAAGTTACACAAACATATGGAGATTAAAAAATATATTTTTGAATATCAGTGGTCACAGCACACTCTATTTGACCTTTGGAAAAGGACTGAAGAAAAACACCGGACAAAAGACAGCCTTTTTGCAAAAGACAGCCTTTTTGCGTGCTGAAAAAATTGGTTATACACAAGCAGAAAAATGAATCTAGACACATATATCTCATTCTGTACTAAAATCAAATTAAAATTGAATAAAGGTTTCAGTATAAAAACAAAAGCATTGAATTTGCTGGAAAATAAAGTAGGTAAATTACCTGAAGATATAGGCATATGCAAGGACTTCCTGAACAGAACCTCAATTGTATAATAAATAATTCAGAGAATCAACAAATGGGATTATATTAAATTTAAAATCTTTTGCACAGCAAAGAAATAAATCAGCAGAGTGAAGAAACAGCCTACTGAACAGGAAAAAAGTCAAGTACTTCTCTGGTAGAGGTCTAATATCTATAAAATATAAGAAATTCAAAAATGTTAGCCTCCAAAATACCAAAGAGTCAATTGAAAAATGGGCAACTGAAACAAATAAACACTTCTTAATAAAAGTATACATAAGATTACTAAGTATGTGAAAAATCTTCATCATTTGTCCTGTACAGTGATAGTCAAGTCAAAACAATACCGAGATTCAATCTGACTCCAGTATAAATGGCTCTTGTCAAGACCCCAGAAGAAATAACAAATGCTGGCAAATATGTGGAGAAGAAGGAATCCTTCTGCACTGTTAGTGGAAATGTAAACTTGTACAATGATTATGGAAATCACAAGGAGATTCCTCAGAAAACTAAAAATAGAAATTCTATTTGGCCCAGCCATACATATCCTGAGTATCTTCTGGAAAGACTGAAAGTCTCATATAATAGATGATATTGATGATAGCCAGTTTTTCTTTATGTCACAGTAGTACTCCACTCTGCATTTATATCACATTTTCATCATCTAATCATCTATTATAGGCACCAAAGCTATTTTGATGATTTAACTATTGTGAATTTTACCATTATAAATATGAGTATCCATGTCATTTGTAGAAAAATGGATGCAATGAAGCCTTTCAAGCTTGAAAACCCAGGCTGTTATATCCTTCAAGGTTGTTCTTGAAAACTGAAAAATAAATAATGACCTTCCACAATAAAGATAAAGAAATCCATGACAACCAAAGTAGCATTGTAGAACATACTTAAAGAACCCTAACAGAGGTCATATTGACAACAAGACTAATGAAAGGAAGAAATCTGAATGGAAGTATAGTTATACAAATGAGACATAGAAATAAATCAAACACTAGAATGCCCACAAAATGACAGGAATTAATACCTTTATTTTAATGTGCATAGTCTTAACTCTCCAATTAAAAGACACTGACTGACACATTATTCAAAATCAACATCCTTCTATATGTTGCCTGTGAGAGACATGCCTTGTCTGCAAAGACATACACAGACTGCATGTAAAAGAAGAGAAATGAACATCTAAAAATCTAGAGCCTAAAAGCAAACAGATGTCACTGTACTTATACCTGACCAATGTTACTTCAAACTAAAAGTAGTCAGAAGAGACAAAGAACAGCAGCACATTCTGGTAAAAGGATTGATTCACCAA
This sequence comes from Chinchilla lanigera, assembly GCF_000276665.1. Taxonomy (NCBI): domain Eukaryota; kingdom Metazoa; phylum Chordata; class Mammalia; order Rodentia; family Chinchillidae; genus Chinchilla; species Chinchilla lanigera. The sequence continues at coordinate 7,164,468 of NW_004955427.1, read as the reverse complement.
GAATAGGTAACAAATGAAAATATTTATGCATGAAATCTTGGCGTTTGATTTTTTTTTCATAAAATAAACACTGCTTGACATAAAAAGGGAGAGGCAGAAACCTGATAATAGTTGGAGATCATAGTACCCCACTCCCACAAAAAGACAGGTCAGCCAGAGGAAAATTCAACAAAGAAATATCAGTTAAACTATAGTATAAGTCAAATGGAGTTAATAGATGTATAGAGAATATTTCATCCAACAATAGTAAAACACACACTCTTTTTTAGCAGGCTATGCACCTTTCTCCATAGTAGACTATATTTTAAGAACTAAAGCAAATCTCAATAAATAGAAAAAAGAATCCCATATATCCTATAGATAAGAATGATTTAAATGAAACTAGAGATCAACAGTTAAAAACCCACAGGAACCAAACAAATATGAAGAAACTGAACGATATACTCTTCAACATCCAGTGAACCACAGGGCTGGGGAGATAGCTCAGCGGCATAAGCACCTTCCTGGCAAGCGCAAGGTCCTGAGTTCAATTCTCAGTACCAAAAAAAACAAGTCTATGAGCCACAGAAGAAATCAGGGGAGAAAAGTAAAATTTCCCAAATCGACACAAGATGTCTGAATTTATGGGAAGCAGTGAATGAGTTCTAAGACGGAAGTTTATAGTGATGAGTGGCTATCTCAGACAAACAGCATAACACCCAAATGAGCAACACAATAGAAAATCCTAGAAACACAAAAATAAAACAAGCCCAAAGCCAGTAGAACAAAGAAATAATAAACATCGAAATGGAAATTAATAAAATTAGGACTAAAAATATATAAAAGGATGAATAAATCATAGTTGATTCATTGAAAAGATAAACAAGATTGCCAAACTTACCAACAAAAGAAGGCCCATATTAATAAAACTACAAACTAAAAAGATGAAATTAAATGAGACACCACTGAAATCTGCAGGATTTTTAGAAATTATTTTGACAACTTATATGCTAATAATTTTTTCTTTTTTTTTTTTGAGACAGGGTCTCGCTATGCAGTTCAGGTGGCCTTGAGTTCACTTTGTAGCCCAGGCTGGTCTTGAACTCACAACGATCCTCCTGCCTCAGCCTCCCAAGTGCTGGGATTACAGGTGTGCACCACCACATCCAGCTCTCTATATGCTCATAATTTGGAGCATATAAAAGAAATGCATCAATTCCTTAACACATATTTCCTACAAGATTAAACAAAGAAGATATTAACATATTTAGATAGACCAATAAGAAGGAATGAAATTAATGAAGTAGTAAGAACTTTTATCAACCAAAGCACAGAACCTAATGGATATTTTTACCTTTACTTTTTACTATGTTTGCCATACATAATGATCGCATCCATCATGGGGAATTTGTACCTATACCTAATATATCTTAATTCCTTTTTCCCCATTTGCTTCCCTCACTTCCACCCTTCTTCCTCTCCCATTCACAAAAGCTCTGACTCCACTTTTCCCTTTCATTCTCCCTTTTCAAATCCCTTTCCCTTCCCACTCCCCCTCCCTTGCTCCCCTTCCTTTTTGAATAAGTTCTTCCTCCTTCCCCATATCTACCTTCCATTTTGCTCCTTATTTACACTTTTGGTTTCTTACATGAGAAAAACAATGTGATATATACATTTGTGTGTTTGATTTATTTCACTTATGATTATGGTCACAATATGCATCCATTTACCTAAAACTGTCTCAAGTTTATCCTTCTTTATGGCAAAGTAACATTGCACTGTATATAAACACCAGATTTTCTTTATCCATTCATTATTGATGGGCATGTGGGCTGTTTCCAAGTTTTAGCTATTATAAATTGTGTTGCTATAAACATGGGTATGCATGTATCACTGTGGTATGATGCTTTTAGCTTTTTCAGGAAGACATCAAGAAGGGGAATAGCTGGGTTCAATGGAACCACTAATTTTAGGTTTTTGACGAATCTCAATACAGATTCCATAGGAGCTGCATCATTTTCCACTCCCAACCATTTTCCACTTCACAACAATGCAGAAGGACAGAACCCAATGGATTTACTGATGAATTTTACCAGATCTTTAAAGAAGAACTCACTATGGTGCTCCTCACTCTTTCTCCTGAAATAGAAAAGAAAGAATGCTTCTAAATTCAACCAGTGGAGCTAGCAAGGTAGTCTCAACAAAAATACAAGGTAGTCTCAACAAAAATAAAACAAAATGAAAACATAGACTAATACTTTTGATGAACACACAAAAATCCTCAATAAAATCCTAGCAAAGAAAAATCAACAATACACTGAAAAGCTAATTCACTCCAGTGAAGTTGGTTTTAGTCTAGTGATTCAAGAATGTTTCCAAATATATGTCAATAAATGTAGTCAAAAATGTACTAAAAAAAAAGTAGTCAAAACGTCACACAATCATCTCTTCAGACATCTTTGACAAAATCTTTGATAAAATCAGACACCACTTCATGATGAAAAAAACCTGTGATGAAACTGTGCATATAAAAATCTTACCTCAGGGCTGGGGATTTAGCTCAGCGGCAAAAGCGCCTGCCTGGCAAGCGCAAGGTCGTGAGTTCGGTTCCCGGTACCGGAGAAAAAAAACAAAAAAAAAAAATCTTACCTCAAACTGATAAAAGGCATACATGACAACCCCACAGGTAACATCATACTGAGTGAGGGGAAAGCTGAATGCATTTCCTCTAAGATCAGGAACCAGACAGCTGTGTCCTTTCTTGTCATTCCTTTTCAATATAGCTCTTGAAATGTTAGCCAGAGCAATCAGGAAAAAGAAAGAAAGAAAATGCAAATAAGAGAGAAAGAAGCAAATTATCCCTATTTGCATATAACATCCCTTACATAGGAGACCCAAAAAAAACCCACTCCAAAACTTTTAGACCTGATAGAAATATTTAGCAAAGTGCAAGGATACAAAATCAAGACACAAAAACAAAGTGTTGGTATAGTACACCATAAATAAGCCCACAGAGACATCCAGAGAGTAATTCCATTCATAATAGCTTCAAAAACAAAACAAGCAAAACAAAAACTCTAGGAATCAGTAAACCATAGAGTAAAAAAGCTCTACAATAAAGACTACAGAACACTGAAGAAAGAAACTGCATAGGTGCAGTATTAGAAAATACAAAGACCTCTCTTGCTCATAGACTGGCAGAACTAACATTAGTAAAATGGTTATATTACTAAAAGCAATGTACAGAGTCAATGCAATTCTGAATGAAATACCAATACAGGGCTATAAAAAATAATCTCCAAATTCATATGGAGTCACAGAGAACCTAGAATAATCAGAACAATCCTAAGCCAAGTGAGCAATACTGGAAGTGTCCCAATATCAGATCTCAAGTTATTCTACAAAACCATGGAAACAAAAACAACTTGGCACTGTCACAAAACTAGAAACACAGAGCAAACAGAGGGCTCAGAAAGAAACCCATGTGCCTCCAGCTATCTTTTAAAAAAAATAATGCTGGGAAAGCTGGGTACCCATATGGAGAAGATTGAAACTAGATCCCTACCTCTTATTTTGTACTAAAATCAAGTGAAAATGGATCAAAGACCTGACATAAAACCAGATACTTTGACACTACTGGAAGATAACATAAGAAAAACACTTGAGGACATAGAGACAGAAAAAGACTTCCTAAATGGAGCTCCAGTTGCCCAGAAAATGATAACAAGAATCATCCAAGGGGATTGCATCAAATGCAAAAGCTCCTGCACAACAAAAGAAACAAATAACAGAGCAAAGAGACAACCTACAGAATAGAAAGGAAAATCTTTGCCAGATATTCCTATGATAGAGTATAAAATAACTCAAATAATTAATACTCCAAAACAAATAAACCAATCAAAAATGTACAAATGACCTGAATAAACACTTCTCAAAAGAAGTACAAAAAACCAACGTGTATATGAAAAATTTTAGTCATTAAGGAAATGCAAATCAAAACTACATTCACAATCCATCTCACCCTGGGCTAAGTGATGAATAGAAACATCAATGAATGTTGGCAAAGATGTGCGGGAAAATGAATCATCCTATGTGGTAGATAGGAATGTAAAGTAGTACAACCATAGTGGAAATCCTTAAAAGCTAAAATATCACTTTTTTGTTTTGTTTTCCTGTACCAGGAATCGAATTCATGACCTTGCACTTGTCAGGCAGGTGCTGTGTTGCTGTGCTAAATCCCCAGCCCTAAAATATCATTTGATCTAGCTATACTACTTCGAGGTACATTCTGAAAAAACTTAGGTACATTATGGAAATCCAGGTACACTTGTGTTTATAGCTATGGGATTCACCATAGCCAAGCTGGGCGTAAAGCCTAGATACCCATCAACAGATGAGTGGATAAAGGAAATATGACAACTATACACAATGGAATATTACTCAGCTTTTAAAATAATGAAATCATGTCATTTAAAGAAAAATAGATGGAACCAGAAACTCTCATGTTAAGTAAAAGAAATCAGACTCTGAAAGTTAAATGTCATGTATTTCTCTTATATGAAAATCCTAATACATATAAACAAATAAAATAAATGAGAGATATATTATTATATGCATGTACCAATTCCCCCCTCCCCAAATCACTATTTTGCATTATAAAATTGCGCTAAATTTGTTTATAAATTTAGAACATTTTAGCACAATAATAAAAGGTTTGGATCATGTTGTTCTGTAAAAGAAAGTCTCACCTGATTTTAAAAGCAGGAGCAAATGATTGGGTTTGTATTTGGCTGGTGGGGGGAGCAGTCTTACAGAAACATGAAACAGAGATGGAGGGCAATTAACGCAAAGTGCTCACCCAACCAGGAGGCTCTTACCTGGTGAGGTAAGTAAGCGATGATGAGGGCTGGAACTAACGCAAATGTAGCGAGAGCTCACAACTACAAATGAATGGATATGAAGCAATGGATAGGATGAATGAATGGCTGGGAGTGGGGAAAGCATCTGGACCACTGTTCCTACGGTACGGAGCTGAGGGCTGCTCTACAGGTTGTGCCTATGAAATAAGGAAGGAAAAATAAAATTCTGCGCATGCAGTCCCACCGGGGCATCATTTCCATGAGGCTCAGTGACGAAGCGGAATCTCTGCACAGGGTCACTGTGTCAAAGCCACAGGATTTACAATGAAGACAGGGATCGGGGATTTCCCCAGAGCTGCTGATGAACTGCCCTAGGTTCTTTTTAAACCTAATTCACAGTCGGGGGGAAAAAGAGACACAGAAATAATTCCCCAAAGTCATAAACAATAGATTTTAGGTCTCTTCATATAAAATAATGATGAAGTAATGAAAGAGTGGTGTGGGAATGGAAGATAACCAATGCTAAATTGCTAGGGAATATGAACACACAATGTATCTTAGTATTTTAGCTCTTCTGAGGAGCAGACATCGCTCTGGGATTAGGCATGTAAGAATATTTTTTAGGGTATTTAAAAGCCTTTGGAGGGGAAAGGGTGGGGAGCTGGGTTGAGTAGGAAAAGTTTCACATTAGAGCTCTGTTCTAAGAAAGTTCTAGTCAAACTGCGCAGGAATCCCTGAAACAAAGCAGTGTGGTAAGAGAAAGGGTCATGCTCAGCATGAGGTAGAGAGTGGGCTGGGGCTTCAGGTGTGCATGAGACGAAATTGCAGGACAGCAGCTGGTACCCAGCCAGCTGTGCACTCCGTAGCAGGAGACAGGGGCACTGCCTGGCTTTGTCTGCTACAATGACATCCAGGGATCAGAGATTCTGAGTAGAAAAAGGCAAAAATGTAAGAAGAACTAAAAATGATGCATTTAAAAATCTAGGAAAAAAGAGAGTTTCAGGGAGGAAGATATAGTCCTTTAATACAGGTTTTGAAATCCAAAAATTTATTTGAATAATCTTTTTTACCATTTAAGCACATACTGTCAGATGGCATTCCTAATCTGGAACACAAATTTCTACTTTGGCCACATCTTTTTAAAAAAATTTTTTACTGTTGCCAGTAAAATACAAAATTTAGTAAATTTTCTTATATGTTATTCTAAACAGAGATCAAATACTTTTTCTTCTCCACACCAGATGCCTAAGTTAGAGAACACTGGTTTTTGGAGGGCTACTCTGTCAAAAGTCATTTTGGAAAGCTCTTTGTAAACACCTCTCTTTTAAATTCATGATATTATTATTTTGCCATATGAGGTGATCAAGGAAGTATGTTTAATGAGATCTTTCTTCAAGGGAAGACTGAAGGCTCCAGCTACCGCAGCTTCAGATCCATCTCAGCGTTGACACCAAAGAAACCCTTCCTCCGAGCTTTATTTCCTCAATGACTGGAAAAGGGACAAGAACGACAGTCATCCATGACCCTTCTGATGGACAGCTGTGCTCTAAGGCTGCCCCATTCTCTAGACAAGAATTTTTCTGAACAATGCTGAAGTCTGAAACTTGTCTAGACAACTCCTTTTTGAGAAAGATGGGAAGCTGGCACATAGGTTGGTTATATCTGGGTGATGTGCTTGAAAAATCTGGAACCTCCCAACTCCCTGAAAAGGCAAAAATCACCCCCCACCTCCTTAAAATCCGTTCTCTACCCTCTGCCACCTAATCCAAATAAACTCTGTATAACTATGCAATGGTTCATTTTGTGTCAGCTTGACCGAATCACCACCGGATATCTAGATCTTTGGCTTAACTGCTGTGTCTGTAATGATGTTTCCAATGAAATTATTATTTGAATAAATGTAGCTGGTATAACAGATTGCTCTCAGGGTGAGTGGGCATCAACCAATAGATAAGGATTTGAATAGAACAAAAATGTGCAGAAAGGAATAATCCTCTCTCTCTCTCTCTCTGTCTCTCTCTCTTTCTCTGCTCATTTAAACTGTGACTTTAGTCTTCTGTCTTCAGATTGAGACTAAAGTCGTCAACATTCTTAGCATCAGTCCTCTGACTCTAAAGTCTTCAGTCTCAGACTGGAATTATATCAGGGGTTCTCCCAGTTTTCAGGCTTTCAAATTAGGCTGATGCTACATCACCATTCTTACTGCATTTTCCTTTTGCAGATGGAAAATTGTGAGACTTCTTACCCTCTATAATCACACTTACCAATTCCTCATCAGAACTCTCTATTAGATTTATTTCTCTAGAAAAGGTTCATGGCATGATAAGAGAGGAAAGCAGCTATAACTCCACAAGAGCTGGAGGAGCTAGCCTACATTTCTCAGCAGGAGTCAGGAAAACTGTGCAAAAACTGTGCTTTGGTAGACCATAAATTACAGTGTAGTGATAGGAAATTAACAACGGCTGTTGTGTTACATATTGTTCCTTCAAATTGGTTACTCAGATAAACAAATATAGGTAAGATTGATCAAAGAATTAAACATTAACTGCTCGTGTTTGTCAATTTGTTTTTGTTCTTTTCTCTTTAAAGTAAAATAAAAAATAAATAAAATTACCCCGTAGTAAGACAGGTGTAAGGAAATAAACATAAACATGCAGTAAATTACATACATCACACAGTAGTGAGAGAGACACTAGTGAGTGTCACAGAAGGGAAACTATGGGAGGGCAGGTGGGCTGAGAGTGCGCTAGAAGGGATTCCAATTTAAATATGCAGAATTAATGGAGACAAGATTTAAACTAAGACTGCATTGAAGGCACCAGAAATATATGAATATTGGAGTCAAAAATACTCCAGTTATGTGGAAAAGATACTGCAAAACCCCCAAGATTAGAGAGTGCATGGTGTATTAAAGACAAGCAAAGACAGCAGAGAAATAATGGCTGCATTAAGGAGCTTCTCGTCACCAGCAAAACACCTGAGAAAAGCCATTGAAGGGGAAGAAAGATTAATTTTGGATCAGCGTCTCACAGAGTTCATCCCATGGTCTCTTAGCTCTACTGTGTCTGGGCCTGTCGTGAAGCAGAACGTCCTGGCAGGAGATGTGCTGTAGAAAAAGTAGCTCATTTCAGGACAGACAAGAGCCTGAGAGAGACACGGAGCACGGACCTGGGCAATATGGACCCTTCAGAAGCACGCCCTCACTGACTTATTTCTTCCAACGAGACACCCTACCAATAACCTGTATAGCTATGAACATATTCCAAGGATTGATCCATTGATGAGGGCAGAACCTCCATGGTCCAAATAACTCTCTAGGCCCCGCCTCTCAACATGGCTGCCCTGGATGTCAAGACTTCCACCCATGAGCCTCTGGGACACATTTCAGACCCAAAATGAGTCCAGTGATACAGGAAGACAGATACTATCTTTAAATATTTTCTCATAAACATTTTGATTTTTTCCCAACAGTATCACATTTTTTGTATTCTTATTTGTTTAATAATAATAGAATCAATAAATCCATCACACAGGTGGAAATTTAATAATGTTTATATTAGTTTCAACATAAGTGAAATTTATTTCTGAATTGACCTCCTTAAAGAGGTTAATGAGGACTTTCTTTAAGTGATGTGGTAAGAGAAATTCTGTCTGTAACAGGATGTGTGCTAATAGAACTACTTTGCTCTTGAACTGACAGGCTCAGCTGATTGTATTTTGTATATTTCATGTCATCATTAATGTTATGTTTCTAAGATAATGATGGACATATTTTTCTGAGACTATCATCCCTAGTATGGTCACAGAAATCTCACATTCTATGCTTATTAATTTTCACTGGAATATATTTTTCTTTCAGCACAGGATATTTATAGAAATGATAAACTATCTGCTTCCACTCTTTGGTTCTGTTTCATTTTCTTCTGCAGTATGTGATTTGTTCCCTCTGTACCTAGTACAATCAGTTAGTATAAAATTAATGTCTCAGTTCTTAACTTAATCATATAGAAAGTATCAAAAGTTATTCATTTCATTGTCATTATAGCATTCAAGTTAAACTACAAGTTTCCATGTCATGGAAGGAGGAGGACATCTTGTTCCAGTTCAAAAGGAAGCTTTATTTCCCTGAAGTCTGCATCATATGATGCCAGCTTCATGTAAATATACATCTCTATATATTGTTTTATTTTAAAAATAAAAGGAGGAAAACATTAACAGACAGACAACCTTTTACAAAATAACAAAAGAACAGTACAGACGATACAGAGTTACAAACAAAGTGGTAGGAAATTAACAATGCTTGTTGTATGACACATTGATATCTTCAAAGTGGTTTCTCATGAAAACAGATAGAGACATGGAATATTGATCAATCAAGGACTCATTGACAGTTTCTTTCAGCAAAGAAATAGAAGACAGTAGAACAACTATGTTAGCTATCCTGTATATACATACATACAAAATTTCTCCTTCTTTCCCTTTTCTTTTCCCACATCCCAGTTGCCCTTTACCCTTGAGTGTTTTCCTATCATTTCACAATGTCTGTCATACCTCTGAGTTTAAATTAACTCTTTCAGGTTTTACACTAGAGAAACAATGTGGTGCTTGCACATGCAGGTCTGATTTATTTCACTTATGAGTATGGTCTCTAATTCTGACCATTTACCTACAAAAGCCTCGAGTTTATCTTTCTTTACAGCTGAGTAATATTCCATTATATAAAAGTATCACAATTTTCTTATCCAATCCTCAGTAGATGGACATGTGTGTTGCTTCCACAATTCAGCAATTACAAATTGTGCTGCTATGAACATAGGTGCACATACATCACTGTGATATGATGTTTTTAGATCTTCTGGGAAAATACCCAGAAGGGGGATAGCTGGGTTGAATGGGACCTCTAGGCCTAGTTTTCAGAGGAATCTCCAAACTGATTTCCACAGTGGTTTCACCAGTCTGCATTCCCACCAGCAGTGGAGAAGGGTTCCTATTTCTCCACAGCCTCGCCAGCATTTGTTATTGGTTGATTTCTTAATGCTAGCCATTCTTACTGGGGTAAGGTGGAAACTCAGTGTTGTTTTAATTTGCATTTCTTGAATGACTAATCATGTTGAACATTTTCTCATGTATTTGTTTGCCATTTGGATTTCCTTATCTTAGAAGTGTGTATTCATCTCTGCTGCCCATTTTTTGACTGGGTCTTTGAATTTGGGGGAGCTGATATTTTTTAATTCTTTATATGTTCTAGATAGAAGCCCTTTGTCTGAGGGACAGTCAGCTAGAATTTTTTCCAAGTTTGTGGGTTTTCTTTTTACTCTGCTGGTGATTTCTTTAGATGTGCAGAAACTTTTCAGTAGGATGAGATCCCAATTGTTGATTCTTTGAAGTGTTTCAGGTGCATTTTGTTTTTTGTTCATGAACTCTCTGCCTACCCCTATGTCTTCAAGGTTTTTACCTACTTTCTCTTCCAATAGATTTAAAGTTTCTGTTTTAATAATGAAATCTGTGAACCATTTTGACTTGAGTTTGGTGCATGGTGATAGGCTTGGGTCTATTTTCAGTCTTTGGCAGGTAGCAAGCCAGTTTTTCCAGCACCATTTATTAAAGAGGCTATCATTCTTCCAGTGAGTTTGATTGGCCCCTTTATCAAAGATTAGGTGGTTGAGTGTGTTTTTGGTTGTGTCTGTTTCTTCCAGTCTGTTCCATTGATCCTCAGGTCTGTTTTTCAGCCATACTCCCAAAACTGCTGTACAGATTCAATGCAATTCCCATTAAACTACCATTAGCATACCTCACAGATCTCAAGAAAACATGCCTTAAAATCATCTGGAACCAGAAGAGACCCAGAATAGCAAAAGCAATCCTGGGTAACAAGGACAAGGCAGGTGGAATCACAACCCCTGCCCTGAAATTATACTATAAAGCTGCTGTAATAAAATCAACCTGGTACTCTCTATATATTTTATATCCAAATTTTCTTCTTCCTATTCTTTCTGTGCACAAGGATTTCTCCCAGTCCACGTTCTTTATACATAAAAATATTTGCTGATGAAGAATTGCTCCCCATGAGTATATTAGTGAGAGTTCTCAAAAGAAAGACTACATATAGGATAATTATATTGATAGAAAGAAAGAGATTTATTATGAAACATTGGCTTGTACAATTACGGAGGCTCAAAGGTTCCACAATCTAGACCCTGAAAGCTGAAGGCAAAACCAAGCCAGTGGTGTGGTTCGGTCTAAGCTAGAAGCCTGAGAAGTAGTAGCACCCATGTCCAAGGCAGGAGAGGATGAAGGTTCCAGTTTAAGCACAGATTATATTCACCTTTCGTCTGCCTTTCTGTTCTCTTTGGGCCTTCAGAGATAGGGGTGATACTAACTCAGCTCACAAATTTAAGTGCAAATATCTTCCAGAAATACCCCTACAAGGAGTTGGAAATAATTTGTTACCAGCTAGCTGGACTTCTTCCTCCAGGCAGGTTGATGCATTAAGTGATGTTTCACAACGAGGCAAACCTATGCATTTCATAGAATACTTTCCAATACCTTGCAACCTTCCTAGGCCATTGACAGAGAATGACACCAAACAAAGTCTCTCGGAATTCAACTGAGTTCCAGGTATCTCCATTTCCTCTTTGCACTCCTCACCCGTCCTCCTATTCATTCTTCTTTCTTTCCTCTTTGGTCCCTCCAATCTTGCACTTTTTATGGCAACAGTTTGCCTTTGTCTTCAAAAACTTTCTGCCAAGGCAGAATAATTTCTAGTTAGGTTCTTTAAGTGAGATAAGAAAGAATAATAAAGTATAACACAAAAAAAAAACCTTTTAAAAACATCCATGCACTTTTCTCCAAGGAAAATTTAAAGATTATATTGAATTACAAGTAAAAATAAATTCATTCTTTAGACAGAGACCTGGACAGAATCATACTTTTTAACATGGCTATACTGGAATTTCCTCTGCTTGTAGATTCTTACAAGTGTTTTCAAACTTGCCCCTCTTCCTAGGAAAAGATATAAGGTTTGCTGGGCTTATTCTGTGTTTAATCTTTTTCACAATTTTATTAGAATTATTTTTCCAAGCTAGAATTATTTTTCCTATCTATCCTTCTTAAGAGTTCTTCATAACCACTCTTTCTCTAATTAATAGAACATAAGCAATATTAGACTATCTGTTGGTTCACTTACTTCAATATATAATTTATTTTGCCCACTTACTAAACAATTTATGAACCAGTCCCTATAAAAAAAATCTTTCAGTATCTATGCATCCTGCTCTGTATGGCTTAATCATTAACTCAAAAATACATACTTTTGATTCATGTTGTCAAAATTATTATTACTTGCAATAAAACATAGCTTATGTGAAGTTATTGATGAATATTACTTGAGCTTAGCCTTCCATCTATTTAAAAATTCATGTATTTGGTCACAGTCATATCTGAGTAACAAAAATGTAAATGTATGCACATAGAATGATACACTTTGCTTCTTATTTCCTAATACATTCTTGATTTCATTCTGGACAGGAAACAAATTTTTGTAAATAGATTTGGCTCACAGGAAATATATTAGCATTCAGAATAATAGGAAATTTAATGAAAACAAAATTTTAAAACAGTAGACTTAAATAAGCACTAAGATAATATACATGAAATTGGGGAATATTTTGGTATATGATAATTAGGGGTTTTGGGCTAACAAAATTAAGCCAATAAGGTCCTAGCTAAAATGATGGCATTTCAGTTTTTTCTCAGGTGAATAAAATTTTAAGCATAGGTGAGCCATTTGACAACCTAAACATGCACCTGTATTCTCTTTGCAACTTAATTCTCATAGAGTCATCCTTTATAATTAGAAATAAATTGGCTAATCTGATTTGATGGTTGACTTTAAGTAAAAAATGTGACATTTTGGGAAAAGACTGTATGTAGACCAAAGCATTACATTTTTTAATAATTGCTATTTAATATTTTTCAGTAGTGCTCATTTCAAAAATCTCTTTACTTTTAAAAAGTAATCTCCAGTTTGTACACATATGATGCACCATTCATGCAATATTAACACGGCACCTATATATGACATCCGTGACCAAAGATCCAGGGTGATTTCTGAGTTCTAACTTAAATAACAACTCTCTGAAAAGGATGCAGAAATTTTGATTATTTTATTATTTTAACTTATTTGAAGACATAGTATGCGATATGGCAACCATTGTTGAACTCCTACCATCCTGTTTAGCGAGGCTCTGTATCATTTCTAATTATTTTGTTATTTTTATTCTCTTTAATTGTTTGATCCATCTTGCATTCTTTCATCCGATAATCTGAGCAACTTTGTTGAAGATAACACTATGTAACAACCATTGTTAATTTCCTATCATCTTGTTTTGAAATTTGATTATTCTAAATTGTATTTGTTTCAACAAGAAAAAAAAGCAATTACTTACTAGAAATAAGTGTATTTTAGTCAACTCTGGCCAAGTGCATCACATTGTTTTATTTTGGTTAGAACATTTTGGGTGGTATTGTCTTTTGTCTTCTCTTCTTCTTCTGTTTTTTTCCTCTAGTAATTTCCTTGACATTCTTTTTCATATTTCTCAAGTTCCAAGCACAGAGTTTGTGCACAGTAAGCCTCTGGTAGATATGCTTTGAGTGGGTACAAGGACAGAGGTGACTGTCAACATAGTTTCTCCAGCCTAGCAACAGTGGCAATAGTGACAGCGACTGCAGAGCAGTCGTAGTGATAATATATTTAGGGTCTGGGGAGGAATGTGGGCAGGAAGAAGAGTGGGACCACCGATTTTGTCTGGACTCATATGAGATATAGAATATAGAGTGTTAGACCCATAAGCTCTTTTAGGGAAGATAATGTAGAGCAGTGGCCCCCCAACCTTTTCAGCATTAAGAACTGCTTTCATTGCTGAGAATTTTCTACAGGCTTGGATGAGGCAGGGAAACATGACTTTGGGTTGATTCAAGTATTTTGCATTTTTTGAGGCCTTTATTTCTGTTATTACTACCTTGTCATATATAGTGAAGTAATTACACAACTTACAATGATGTCGAGTCAGTGAGATCCCTGAGTTTGTTTTCCTGAAGCTCGACAGTCCCATCTTGGGCTAATGTAAGACAGTGGCACTCTAAGTGTGCTGCTTATGTCCCACCTACTCCATAATTTTGTTTCACCTGCTGTCACTGCAGAGAACCCTACTTCACAAAGATAAAACACTGGAAAAGGAAGCAGGTTCCTTTGTACCTTTAGGTTAATCTTAAAATATTCAATCTCACATTTAGTACAGAGCATATAGAGAAGTCAGTTGTCTCAAACTCACATTTAAAGCCACTATCATTTGCAATCCTAAGCAGGTGATTCTTTTCTAGCACAGAAAATGTTGACCCAGTTGGTTGTTTCACAAATGGGTTGCAAATCTACTTTCCCAGTTTGGGATCTTTTGTGGCTGGGAGGTAGCGCTCAAACTCTGAAAGATGGCTAATTATGCACCAGCTAGGGAGAGAAGGCGCTGGCTCAATCACTTTCAAAAATCTCTGCTAATGTCTGGAACATCAAGAACTCCAGTGTTCACTCATTGCCCTCGTAGCTTCCATTTGGTTTTGAATGCAGCTTCTTTATCTGCCAATTTGAGCACAGTTGTCATTCTCCCTGGAGTGACAGATTGAGCTCATTGAGCAGCTTGAATAATCACACAAATAAGTAAGCTTTGCAGCTCTCTCTGTGCCACTCACATGTGCTGCCAGTTCCAACTATTTTTAAAAGAAATGTCTGGAACAGCTTTTGTAACTCAAAAACTCTGGCCAGTGATGTACTTTAGAAAGCCTCGTCACTTTTGTGTATAAGAGATGTAGGCTCTACCACAGTAGCTCCTCACAGAACTGCTCAAATAAAGGTGACTTCACCGAATATGCTTTCATGTAGTTGATAGTTTTAAACAGATCCTGCAAAAGATTTGTAAGTCCGGGATATATTTTGTTGGCTAGGCAGCATTTCTCTATGCTAACACAATACACAGACTCACATGGCAGAAGCAACCTCCTTGGCAAAATTAGTGAAACCAGGCTCTTTCATCATGGCAGACACTCTTTCTGTGCACATACTGACAAAAAGTGATCAGTTCAGTTTTTCTCATATGCAGTCACTCAGAGATTTGAACAGCTCTGCACCTGTGGTGTAGGTGGGCAACAAAGGTGTACATAACACATCCTCATGCCTCTCCTCCTGCAAAACATACCACAGAGAAGCAGTGATAGTTGATTTGATTCAGCACTGGTAATTTGTCAACCTAGAATGTGTTCCATAATAGCTCATTAATCTTCCCTAACAATTGTGCTATTTCGTGAGTTTGTCTAGGTATGGTGCTAGCCAGAAGGGAACTAATGCCCCCTTTTGAACTGCAGCCTCTGAAAATCTCACAACAAATGTTCTTAGCAGCAGACAGGATCAACTCCTCACCAATAGTAAAATGCTCCTTAAGTAATGCAATTTAGTAATTCTTCAGTAATGTAATTTAACCACTTAGAATGACACTTCCTGTGTAGAACATTTACCAAAGAGGTGGCATTCAGTAATTATTCTGCTTTTCATGTCCATGTATTTTTCTTTTGAGAAACCCCCAACTCTAGTCCTTCAACGTAGGGTGCATGGCCTTCAGCTGGCAAAACAGTAGTGAAGGTTTCATAGGTTCATTGGATAGCCTGTCACCGCGTTTTATAGAAAAAAGACAAAGAATGCTAATCACCCCTTGTAATAAACCTGTAATTCAAGCAGGACTGGGTACCTTCTTTTAAATGAGGCTCTATTTCTAATGTTAATGTGTATTTGTAGCCACTCCCCAGTGCTGGGATCATCACCTCAGAACATCAGGTTTCAGGAGCCCAGGGAGAGCATAGTCACGATCCCTCACATGTGCTGTTCACAGCGGCTTTCTCTCTCCTAGGTGAAGCTAAAACCACAGCTCATGTTACAGGAGGCAGAGCTCAGGCAGCAGTGCAAGTGATGGGGAGTGGCTGCAGATGCAGATGGAGCTTTGCTGCTTCATCCACACGCGCCTCCTGCTGTGCAGCCGGTCCCTGATGGGCCATGCACCAGTGCTGGTGTGTAGTCTGGAACACGGGAATGCATGATATAGAGGACATATACAGACATACTTGCTATAAATAATGACCTATCATGCTCAAAAAAGAGTTATGTATGTGCATCTAATCCCTCAAAAATATGAGGAGTTCCAAAGTCTTCTAAATCCAGCCTGATGTTTATTATGAACGAATGCTGACATGGAGTGAAATGAGAAGGTTTCATGCACTAGTCTTTTGAGAAATCTTTCTTTTTTCACTTATTTATTCAGTTTGAAACATATTACAATAAAGAAGACTATGTGTGCACATGTGTGTATGTGTGTGTAAAGAAAAGTGATAAGACTAATTGGATAGATTACAGCAAAGAAATTGCTTTTTAAAGCAAGGAAGGAAAAACTTATGATGGCATTGTAAGTAGATAAACATACAGTGCTTGCCTCTGCAGCACATATACTGTAAGTAGGTAAACATACAGAAATCAAATCACATACAAATATTTTAAAGCCTATTTGACTGTTAATCATAGTGCACCAAAAAGATGTAACACAACAGATGTGCTTCCAGCAGATGCTAAAAATTCTGCAGCTTTATAGAGCTACATCTTCCTACTTATTGGTTAATTATATCCATGTCTATTGATGGAAATCACAGACTCATTCCCCAAAGCTTCAATTATGGTAATTAGTTCAAGCTAGAGACAAGCTGAGTTCACTGCGTGTGTGCCCTCAACACGTACAAGTTGTCCCCATATTATATAATAATTTGTGATTTATTCTTATGTATTAGATTTTTTAAATTATCGAACTTGTAGCACATTTTGAAAATATATAATTATCTTTCCACTAATTTTTAAAATGTTGTCCTGTCATTGGCCTTTTTCTCTCCATCCTTCCAAATATATTTTGAATATTTTCTCAGTATCTTCATATTATGAGTTTCAGAATGAAGCGTAACTGTCAAGCATAGTTACTGTTCAGACTGTGTGTGTGTGTGTGTGTGTGTGTGTGTATCTGTGCAACGATAATGTGATACAACTAATTGGATGGATAAGAGCAAAGAGAATACTTTTCAAACAAGGAAAAACTCACGATGGTGTTGTAAATAAGTAAACACACAGAAGTGAAACCTCATGCAAATATTACCACAGTCATTTGTACAGTATCTAGGTATATTTTTAAAAATTGTGAAGAATCATCCTCTTGTGTTGACTATTCCATTTTTGATTTTTATGCCAACACATATGCAAGACACTCTATTTCCTTCATTTTTATAGCTTGCCTTTTTTAGGTGTCAAGTTAAAATTATTCTGGTACATTTTATAGCATAAGCACACGAATCTGGAATTGAAGTAAGTTAGGTGGAAATGGCGGGAGGCCCACCTGATAATTGGGGAACGCACATGCTGCTCGAAATGCTTCCTAACTGTCTCTGGCATCCGCACCAAAGATGATGTCATTTAAAATAACTTCCTGTGGGGCTGGGGATTTAGCTCAGCGGCAAAGCGCCTGCCTGGCAAGTGCAAGGTCGTGAGTTCGGTTCCCGGTACCGGAGAAAAACCAAAAAAATAAAAAAATAAAATAAAATAGAATAACTTCCTGAAAACACCACCTCACCCCAAAAACTTTTGCTACTCAGCACCACATCATCATATATTTATTACAGACTTGTCATTAAAAATAATCTTGAGGCCGTATGAATGCTAATCATGGTTAGGGCTTTTCATTAGAGCATTTCTTTTCTAATTCCACATTTAACTAAAGCCTAGTTTTAAATTTAGGATGATAATATCTCTATCTGAAACCGATGACACAATGGTTCCCTAAAAAGAGCAAATTTTACACTAACCATGACAAGTCCAGAGATAATTCAATAACCTTTATGTGTGTCAATTGTACACATGGATACATGAATACAGGAACTAGGGAGAGAGTAGGTTTGAAATGCCGTGTTAGCAAGTTGATACTCTTGGCAACACCCCATGATTAAACATCCCTTTAGGAATATTTAGTATATTAATGAACTCTTTACCTGAGGTATTTAAGTAACATAGGATCTTAAGATGAAGATTGGGATCTACAAAGATGAAAGATAATTGTGATCTCAAAAAACTTTGAATAACTACTATAATCATTAGTGATTATGGAAAATGTTCATAAAGTTAGGCGGAGTTTATGGTATTTGTTATAGTTTTGTTTTAAAGGACCTTAATGTTTTCACCTCCCGAGAAGCAGCTCATTTACATGCTATTTATAAGCTTAAACTCTAACATATGATTCACTACTTTAAGATAGGGTAGTAATATGACATGAATATTAATATATAAAATAAATCAATTCAGAATGATAGAGCAGGAGCCCATTCTTTATTTCATCAAGTTATAGATCACCACCCTAATTCCCATTTGCATCCCAAGTGACAATGGGCACTTGTGCTAAGCCACAAGATCTAAAGAACATTTGATCATTGCTTCCAAAAGACAACACTGTATCTGTCTATTTGGTATCAAAATAATGGTCCAAGCCAAGCTTATCTTTTATTATACTGCTGCAAATATAACTGTTACAACTGAGAGACTTTTGGAGATGGAGCATAAAAGTAAAAAGAAGTTTAGTGAATATTTAGAGAGATATTAAGTGTGACTTAAAAGGCCAAAATGTGAGTATCCATGGGAATAAGGCATCTGCATAACATGAGTGTTTAGATGAAGACTAGAATGCTGAGAAGCAGCTTCTTACATATGCCTATTACTACGCAGATACCAGCATGCTCTCCAGAGTCCATCCATTCTGCAAGTTCCAGTATATTCTGCAGTTTTCATAAAGAATATGAAATGAATAACAAAAATTGACATTTATTAAAAGCCTTATTATAGATCTAAAATTGTGCTGGCTGAGTGCTTTACCTAAACTATCTGTTCTTAGAATTTGTGACAATAGTGTGGGTAGGGGAATTTCTCCTGTCTCCTTTTTGAGGAAAGAAAACCAAGAAAGAAGCAGTTAAAGAAAGTTTTGACTCAGAATTTTCATCAAATTTAGACACACTTCCCATGACTTGAAAAATCCAAGGTAACTGCACTATTTGTAACATTTGTTTTATTGACATTTTAAACTACTGTGGGAACACATTTACTGGTATGTGTCTGATTCATTTCTGTTAGTGTATGAGCGTGTCTAGGGAAGAGATTTTGTTATTTGTTTTTGTTTTCATTTTATCTGTCTTTATCCTGAATATCGTGTATGATTTTAGTTTCAGGTCTCCTACACCATTATTTAAATTATACGTGGCAAAATTTCCCACCTTTTTTTCCAAGTCTTTCCCAAAATATATATTTATGTTTCCTGGTCAACTGCATTTGTATCCTATAATATTTTATGTAGTACCTTTTAATGTAAAATACCTCAAGTGCTAGTATTCTTTTGCTTACTTACTGGTATTGATTCATTTACCTTATTTGAGCTTTAGTATTACTAAGTTGGTTAGTTTCTGATGATAGCTACTTACCCTAAGAAATGAAATTTACCCTTATAAATCTGAGAATCACTTTCAGTTTAAAGTCTATCATTTTATAATTTCATGGTAAGCTTTAAAAAATACATATAGCCCAGTTCTAATGAAAGATGATTTTGCTTTAAAACGTTACTCATCTTATTACCCTTCATATTTTCTTGCACTATTCTTTGATATTTTTAACCATCCAAACTATCCAGGAAATAAGAAGCCTGGAGCTCAGACTGAAGCTCTTATATTTGTTTCAGTTAAAACATGGAGATGTAATATCTATCAAAGTATACATAGATCTATAAAATGTAAATAACAATGCTTATTTCTCATAGTACTTCCTGAGAAAGTACTTTGTAAAATGTAACTGCAATGCAAATACAAGGTATTACTACACAAGAAATCATAAAGTGACCACCAACATTTAATTCCACTTTCTCTGGTGTACAATATTACAGCGCCCCCCTCCCCCAAAGTCATAGTGCAGAGTTTACAGACTCAGTCACTCACAGATTTTTCCTGAGAACCTGTGTCAGTTAGGGGTGGCTTATTTTTGCAAGGGGAACAACATAATACAGGACACATACTTTATATGATTATTTATAAGTCACCCAAA
This sequence comes from Chinchilla lanigera, assembly GCF_000276665.1. Taxonomy (NCBI): domain Eukaryota; kingdom Metazoa; phylum Chordata; class Mammalia; order Rodentia; family Chinchillidae; genus Chinchilla; species Chinchilla lanigera. The sequence continues at coordinate 7,144,425 of NW_004955427.1, read as the reverse complement.
GAACAGTATACAAAAGAGTGCAGGGAATCTGTCCACACACTAAGACCAAGGAATCCAGCTGAGGGCCTCGATCCCACAACAATGTCCTACATGAGTTGAGCTGAATACCCAGAGCTCATAACAATGCCTCCCATGAATCCAACTGGAGGCCCAGAGCCCATGACAATGTCTCATGCAGACCTGTTTCATGGATCTGCTAGGAAGGCCCAAAGGTCAGTGGTGGAATCTACAAAGTCTGTACCAGCAGGAAGAAGGATCTGTGGTAGCAGGCTGAGGGATCTGCACTGGAGCCAGGAAGTGATGCTCAGAAGAACCAGGGCTCCCCCAAAGGTACCACAGCCATTGTCAGCAACAGTGAGGTCCCGAGCTCCTCTGATGACCAGGATGGCCGAGTTCCCATCAGGGAAGCCAACGCAGCAAGCTTTTCCAGGAGGCCAGCAATGCACCATCTTCCCCTCCGGAACCAGAAAGCTATGCTCAAAGTGAGGACCAGAGCTCCCCAAAGTGAACTGAAGCCATTCTCAGTGCCAGCGAGGTCCCGAGCTCCTCAGAGGATGAAAACAGCCAAGTTCATCAGGAAGCCAGCTCCCCATGGTCTCTCTCAGCTCCCAACAGCTTCTCTCAGCTCCCAACAGCCTGCTTCTTCTTCTCCAGGTCTGCCTCTTATGCTGCTGGCAACAGTCCCCAGGTGGGCCTCCCACACCCAGCACCACACTCACTCAGTTCAGCTGGGATTATAAGTTGACCACCAGTTATCAATCCACTACAGAACCTAATAATTATTCCTGGAAACCCCCACAATTTCATGAAAACTACAAATATCCTCGGTAACTGATTTTTTGACAGGAGGTTTGCAAGCAGCCAATCAGACAGCATCACTCAGTTCTCCTTGCTGCAGATTAGCTGTTGCCCTGTTGCACATCCCAAATAAATGCACCAGCATCCCTGCATCATACAGGTTACTGTACTGTGTGTAGCTATCACAAATGCTCGTGGTTTCGTTCTGCTTGAAGCCTTAAGATCCCTAAAGTGCCACCAAGATGGCCTGCACTTTCTAAGCTCCAGAACTGCTGCTGCTGAGAAAGAATCTGCATGTTCATATTACAGTGGACTCCCTACATTGGTAGGAGGTAAGTCCCTACAGCACCCGTGAATTTCAGATATGATCAGAAAAATGCACATTAATGCCTATTTTTATAGTTTAAACCCTACATACTCTGTCTCCCATGGTTATGTAATTTAATTTAATAAAATATTATATTAATAAAGACTTAAAAGGTACAGAGCAATTTCACTGAAATGGCAAATGTTCTCCAAAATGCTCCCCTCCTGTTTTTCTTTTATGCTGTCCCTACAGCAATCCTCAAGAGGGTCTTCCAAGCCAGGAACTGTGCTGATTTCATTCAGCTGCATAGTCCCGCTTATTGTAGTCTGCACCAGTGGGATGAAGGATCTGTACAGCGGGCTGAAGGATCTGCAGTGGAAGTGATGTTCCAAGAAGTGATGTTCCAGGTAAAGATCAGAGTTTCTCCAAAAACAACTGCAGCCATCCTCAGCGACAGTGAGGACCCACACTCGTTTGATCATATCAAAGCTGAGTTCATATCAGAAAAACCAGCGTGACAATCTTCTCCAGGAAAATCAGCAGCACACCATCTTCCCCTCCAGTTCTCTTTTTATGCTGGTGACAACAATCCTCAGGTGGGCCTTCCACACTGACTCATTTCAGCTGGGTGTGGTATGCTGACCAGTGGTTAATCCACCACACCACTCAAGTTGACAATTAATTCATTAACTACCATACTATAGAAGTCATGGTTATACTCCACTGCTTTGAAGATAATGGCAAGAAAAATTTGTGCATGTTTTGTACACAGTTTTTTCCCAATATTTTCGATCCATGTTGGCCCAATCTACAAATATGGAATTCACAGGTAGGGAGGGCTGAAAGTATTTTTGCATTTGACCTCAAAGCAAAATCCAGTTCCACATAAAAGAGACTCTTCTAACTAAGTTGGTTCAGGGTTTGTGAAATTCATTTGAAATCCTGACAAGGCTGAAGTTGGACAAAATGATATCAAAACAAAATAATAATAAAAAGGGTATTTATGATGTTAGTGGTGCAAGTCACAGTATAGTACTGCAAATAACATATGTAGTTTTCAATCATTCAATCTCCAGATGGTGAAAAGATCAAGTGAAGTTTCAATGAAAATATAAAATGCTGATAATATTTAAAACATCTTTTTACTTTCCTCAATAATTTGGAAGGTATAAATATTGTATTCATTAATACTTTTCAGTTTGCAAGTAACAGAAAGTCTGCTTAAGCAAATTTTGGCTAAAAACAACTTTCCTTGGAAGATACCTACAGCTATGGCTGTGCTTCAGTGCAAATGAGACCAAAGCTGGTCTGTGACCAGTACTAACTTGGTCTTATCTTTTCATTCCTTTCTGCTCTGCACATTCTTCTATGATGGACAGAACATCACTGGTGGCACCCTCAGAGCCTCTCTTTCCACTACCAGAGAGACACTAAGTTGCTCTCTCTCTCTGACACATTTCTAAGTATCCTGATGCACTTGTATATATTCTCTTTTAAAAATATCTTTACTAGCACATGCTTGCAATACATAATGACTGCAGTCATTGTGGGGAGTCGGAACATGTATATAAGACATCTCAATTGTTATTTTCCCCTTGTGCCCTACTTTTTTTGCCAGTATCACATTCACTTATTTATATTGTAAATCTTTATAAAGTTAATTATCATACTAAGCCTGGCTTGGTGGTATGTGCATGTAATCCCAGCACTCTGGGAGGCTGAGGAAGGAGGATCAGAATTTCCAGCCCCAGCTGGGAAAATTATCAAGACACTGTGTCAAAATAAAACACAACAAAGAACTGAGTATGTAACTCAGCATCAAGGCCCTGAGTTCAGTTCCTAGTACTTGTGAAAAAACTCTAAAGACTGGCACTCGGTGGTCCCGCTTTACAAAGGTGCCCAGCTTGAGCCAGGAGAGACTATAACTTGCCTCAGTTCAGGCTTGAAGCAGAAACAAGTACTGTGAAGGAGGAACAGCACCTTGGCTGATGGAAGTGTCCACTCATCCACTGGAGGACTGGGTAACTGAGCAGGGTGACTGACACCTTTTCAAAGATGGAAAGCACTATTCGGGTCAAAATAAACAACAAGCAAATCACAAATCTTTTGAATATTCATATCTAGTAATATATTCAAAGGAATCGATTGGGAAATGAAAAGAATTAGGATGCAATATATATGGACACTAACACACCACAATGACTACATTATGTGTTACAATGATGTACTAATAAAAAAGATTGAAAATAATTTAAGCCTTTATGTATAGTATGTCCATTCAATATCAGTAACTCAATGCTTCTGGAGAGTTCATACATCAGGAAAAGCACTATAATAAAAGTTAGTAAAAGTTGCCATTATAACTTTTTTTTGGTACTGGGAATCAAACTCGGGACCTTGCACTTGCCAGGCAGCCGCTGTGCCACTGAGCTATATCCCACGCCCTTAACTTTTAAGATTACTAAAGTTGATGAATAGGAAAAGTATCAAAGATGCATTAAAAATCAGTTGCCTATTTCATGTGATTTTCTTATCTTTGTTTTTTAACCTGAACATAGAATAAATAATAAGTTTTTCATAGAAAAAAGTCTAACTTTTTCCACATACACATGGGAGAGATTACATGAGGATCATGATTTTCTCTTAGGCAAGTTTTCCTTATAAGAGCAATTCAGGAATCATGCTATCATAGTAACTTCAACAGGTATGAGATTTAATGTGACATCTTCTTTCCCAGTTTGTATTTATGTGACATCATTTATACCAGACCATAACTTCCAACACGATTATGACTGAAAACGACTTGGTGGAATGATCCAAAGAGTCATAGGAATGGCGAAAACCACACAAAGTCTGAAGGGTATAGGACAATGCCAATTCCCAAATCCTGAAAAGAAAAAAGGTCTTCCATACTCTAAGTTAAGTAAGGTGGGAAGAAATGGAAATATTGACATAGTTGGAAAATGGGGATTTTGGTGCAACATGAATGATTTGTGAATGCTGTGAATGTAAACACTTTTCCTGGTGTGAAACATTCCTAGTAAGCGACCCCCTGCTGTGATTGTACATTTTTTGCTGCTTATTTAATGAGGATGTCTTGGAAGACTGTGTAACACCTCTCTAGGATGAATGGCTAAACACAATGCATCTTGTCTACTTAGTGTGTTTATGGTAAATTAGTGCTAATTCCTAGAACGTTCTGGAATTGTGAGCAAAAAACTTCTCAGCCAGCAATCTTCAGTTTACTTGGATGTCCCTTCTCTTCACCCATCCTACCCAGTTGTCCAGTTTTTCTTAAACCTGAGGCAGCCTTGATTTGGCAGTAGAAGGAGCCCAGGAGGTACACAGGAAATCTCAGCCACTTGGACAATGATAACTTGGTAATTTTCACAAGGTTACTGGCTTGTTAGAAAAAGATCTGAAGTAAAAGCTTCTTAAACTATTCTAATTTATTCTAGCTAGAACTCCCACAACCTAAACCAAATGATTAAAATCAAAACAGAACTATTAGTATAAAACATAATGATAGGAGACTGTCTGCCCTACAGACACAGCTAAAACTATTCCAGTCGTTCTTTTCTTTATCGTATGTATATACATTCTGAAAGGTATGAGATGGATGCCAATTCCCAAATCCTAAAAGGATAAAAGGTCTTCAGTACTCCAAGTAAGTACTTGGATATAAACATAGTATTTTTATAGGCAATTAAGTTAGATAAAATATTATGCGCAATCAGATAAGGCTCAGCCCTCAAAGGAGCTAGTGCAGAAAACAAGATAGCCTTGCAACTTGGGAGAGACAGACACCTCCACTGGGCCAGACCTTAAGACAAAAGATGAAACAAATATACCCACATACTTCCTAAGCATAAATATCTGGGATTGATATTCTAAATAGGTCTCTATCACCTTGAGGAAGCCAGAAAGAGCCTCTAACCCACCCCCTACGGGAAAAGCCCCTGTTCTGTATTCCTGCCCGTTTGCTATATAACTTGCTTCGCCATTTGATAACTAATTTTACCTAAGCAATTGTACTTGTAATCTTATTGGTTGACCATAGTTTTGTCCCACCTCATGCCCATCTTGTGATTTTCCATTTTCCCCACCTTGGACCCAAATCATATTGTGGATTTGCTCTGTAAAAATCCCTAGAAAATTCAGGATCCTTGGCAACCCACTCAGGACCCCTTCTGTCCAAATCGCTAGGACAGAACTTTTCTTTCCCCCAATAAATATATTCTACTCTTAACCTCAGTTGTTCCTAAAATTCATTCTTCGATTTTAGAGAACATGAACTCATGCTAGACATCTAGCAGGTTGGGAGTTCTTTCCCCTATATCAGTACAATCTAATTTTATTCATATGGAATTATATATTAATGTGTGCTTGTGTGTGGATGTTGTGTGTTTGTGCATTAAACTCCTTAATAATGAAAAATATATCCTTCAAAGTGCATGGTTTATTCTTTTATATGAAAGTTAAAATGAGAACATTTTTCTATTTCTTTCATCCCAAATATACAGGAAAATTCAAAAAATGTGGAAATAAACCTTCTATGTCCTAATTCTCTGTTTATACAACAATAAAAATTAGCTTTCTAACTGTCTCTTTTATTAATGTCTTTGGCCTTAAACAGTAAGTAAGAATCAATATCTATTTCCAGAGATATTTACTTAAAGTTTGATTAAAAACATTTGAAAAGTCATAGAAGTCATGTTTTCATCCACTTTACCAAATCACTGCACACATACCAAAAAATCTGTCTTGATTTTTCTTTTAAAAAATGTGTATATCAATTCTCTTGTTAATTCAAGCCTTAATAGCTCTACTTACCTCATTTCACTAAGATTTATATAACACTATTCTTCGACTAAATGTTTCAAGCCTTATAAACAATTGACATATTCAATTTATGGAATGAAGGGGCCCTGAATCCAAACAGTTGTCATTTAGCTTAAAAGTCATAGAAGCTCTTTTTTGGTATTTTATTTGCAGTCCTTTGATGTTACATAAGTCACACATACACACTAGAGATTTGACACCACAAAACAAACCAAGTTTACAGACATGTTTTTAAAAGTCAGTAGACAATTAGACATTATGGTTCTACTGCTCTTAGTGGCCCTGGGGAACCTGCTTTCAAGGGTTCAGTATCCACAAAGCAGAATGAGTGTTTCCCAGGACTAAAAAAATCCCAGAATCCGAAGGGTGAAAATGGGGGTTGAAAAATGAAGGGTTTCTATCTTATATTTTTATTTCAATCTCCATTTTTATGGATCTAAAGTAAGGAAAGAAATTCAGACATATTGGTAACTTCATGCAACCTTCTTATCTGATCTCTGGACTTTTACTTGCATATCCTTCTGCAAATTTTAGGGACTTTTTATCAGTAAGTCAATTTGTTAATAAAACTCAATGATGGTGAATAAAATCATATATTATTCTTGATTTCAAAGTATTTAGATTTAAAATATGGAGATAAAATATAATTACTTGAAAGTTAATGATAGTATAAAAATAATAATTCAAAATAAGATTTTAGAATGTCTAAAGACATTGTTTTTATCATTAATTACTAGGTTCAACATGCAAACAATCAATGTAACAGAAATTCAAATTCAGAGCCAAAAGATAATATTTACTCTGTCTTCTATCTTTATATAAATTTAACTCAGAGATTTAATAAATGTTTTTGTGCATGCAGTATGTTCCAAGCACATAATAAGTAAGTTTGGAGATAACCATTAATGTAAGACCCTTTCTATGTAGACTTTGTGATATGAATTTGTCTCTGTGATTTTTACAGTGTAGCGTGAAAAGTCCTCTAATTGCAGTAAGAAACCATTCTACTCATAGAGAATTATGACAACAAAATAGCTATCAATTTTTGTGTATGAATCAGATCAGTCACCAGATAAAAGTCTTTTCACATGTGAGGTAGCTTTCCTTTAGCTGAACATTTCTACATTATAATATTTCATTGTCTTTGTTCGTGCTACTTAGTAAGCATGAACTGTTTCTCCTTTCATCTCTAATGTTCAAAATCCTGCACATCTTAAACACTGTGCATCATCTCATATTAATGCAAATTCTATTTGTCATCATTTACTAGGTTAAATATGCAAACAATTACTGTAGCAGGAATTCAAATTCAAAGACAAATGATAGCATTTACTATACCTCCTATCTTTATACAAATTTAACTCATAGATTTAATAAATGCTGGAAAGTTATTGATCAACATAATATTCAAGGACCTAAAGGATGCTTATGAACTTTCATCTGTTTTTAGGATTTATAAGAAAATACCGAGCAATGTGTAAAATGATGTAAGGCATTGTATCTGACTATGAGAAATTAAAAACAAACTTCAATAAAATAGGAAAATAAATCATTTATCTCCAGGCCCCACTCTTTCATTTATAGATTAGGTATCTCTTACCAGAAATGTCTGAGAACAAAACATTTCAAATTTTAAATTGTATTCTTTTGTTTTCAGGGAGATTTTGAAAATTTGCATGTAGAAAATGATATGTCTTAGGGATGAGACCCAATTATAAAGATTCATTTGTGTTTTGTATGAACATTACAATCACGCTCTGGAAGACTAAGGGGAGGAGGGAACGAGAATGGGAAGTAAGTAAATTGAAGATATTCCCTGTATAGGGACCTAACAACCCTACTGAAGGTAAACATTGTATCTGGTGAGCAAGAATGAAAAAGGAGGAAAAGAACTTAGAGGAGGAGGAAAGGATGTTGGAGGAAAGGGAAACAATTTAAAAAACAAACTACATTATGAACATGTACCTACTCCCCAAGATTATTGTAAACTTCAGGTGTTGAAAACATGTACTAGCTGCTGCCACAATCCCAGGAACAAGTCTGACCCTGTGGAAGCCAGGGATATTCTGTGACCTGCCCAATAGGAGGGAGGCTTTGTACTCCACCTTCTACTTTGAAAATGACAAGATGAAAGAGAAAAATGCAATCTCAAGCAGACACTCCATCCAGAACAAGTCCAGGAGACATCAAAATAGGAGATCGTGGAAGTCACACACTTGAAATTTCTGAAATAGAAACCGAAGTAAAAAAAAACAAAAAACTACAAACTACATCAGGCTATAGAAGAAATCAGATCAGAAATAATCTCTCCAGTAAAAAACAAGAAATGACAACTATAATGAAAGAATTACTCAATATATCAAAAGAAGCCATGAATAAAAATTAAAGGAGCACAGAAAAATGATGAAAACCTTGAATGAACAATATAGAAAAGAATTACAATGCATGAAACAGATTCAAAGAGATATCCAGGGAATTAAAAACTCCACTGAAGGCTTGAAAAAGTGCATGAACAAAACTGAAAACAGACTTTCAGACCTTCAAGACAGCATTGCAGCTAGAGAATGTGAAAGAAAAAATGTCTTAGGGCTGGGGATGTAGCTCAGTGGCACAAGTGCCTGCCTGGTAAGGGCAAGATCCTGAGTTCGATTCCCAGTACCAAAAAAAAAGATCTCTTAAAAATAACAAGGATCCAGGAAATAATAATTCAAGAGCCGCAAGATGAGGCAAAGAAACACAATGTATGACTGATCAGTGTAAATGAAAAAAGCAGGAGACAACTTGAGTGACATAAAAAGATTATTTGCAGAAATGGTATCAGAAAATATCCCAAGTATGGGAAAAAATTCTAACATACATCTAGGTGAGGCATATAGAAGTCCAATTAGCCAATTAACCAAAATAAATCTACACCCAGATACATAATAATCAAGATCCCAGAAATCCAGCAAAAGAAAAGAATGTTGAAAGCTGTTAGAGAAAAGAAACAGTTTATATATGAAGGAAAACCCCTTAGAATCATTGCAGAGTTCTCAACACAAATGATCAAGGCAAGAAGAGCTTAGAGTGAAACATTTCAGGTCCTGAAAGAAAACAAATTCCAACCTAGACTGATGTACTCTGCAGAATTCTCATTCAAAATTAATGGAGAAATGAGATACTTCCATGACAAAGAACAACTGAAGAAATTCATGATGACCAAACCAACCCTACAAAAAGTATAGAAAGATATTCTAGAAAGACATAAACATGACAAAATTCCAAGAACAACAATAAAAAGGAACCACCAACCAGGGCAAGCAGTTAAACAGAGGAGAAAAGTAGAGAATCAACAGCAGGAAAATAGCATGATGAAAATAAGCCGGTACATATCAGTAATAAACATTAATGTAAAAGGCCTCAATGCACCAATCAAGAGAAACAGATTGGCGAGTAGACCAAGAAAAATACATCCAGCAGTATGCTGTATACAAGGAATACATTTTACTCCAAAGGAAATTAATAGAGTGAAAGTCAAAGGATGGAAAAAAAAATACTCCACAAAATAGGAACACAGAAAAAACCAGGAAAAAACCAAGAATGATCAAAAGAGATAATGAGGGTCACTATATACTTGTTAGGGAGAAACTGCAACAGGTAGAGATAACAAACGTAAATGTATATGCACCAAATGAAGGAGCACCCAACTATATAACACAAATTTTAACATACATGGAAAAACACATAAGGAAAACCACATTTGTGATGGGGGACTTTAACACTCCATTATCACCAAGAGACAGATCAACTAGACAAAAATCAGCAAAGAAATAACAGAATTAAACCAAATTTATGAACAAATGGATTTAGTAGACATTACAGAGTGTTCCACCAAGAGCATTGGAATACACATTCCTCTCAGCTGCACGCAGGAAGTTCTCTAAAATACACCATATACTAGCACATAGAATATGCTTAAGTAAATGCAAAGAAATTGAAATTATACCATGCATATTATGGGACCATAGTGCAATTAAATTGGAAATAATTGACTAAAGAAATTGCAAAAACTCCATAAACACATGGAAATTAAATAACACCCTCCTGAAGAACCAATGAGTCACAGGTAAAATTAAAGAAGAAATTAAACAATATTTGCAATCAAACAGAAATGCAGATACAACTTACCAGAACCTGTATGACACAATGAAAGCAGTCCTTTGAGGGGAATTTATAGCAGTGAAATCTCACATCAGAAAACAGAATGAACACGAATAAGCAATCGTATGTTGCACCTGAAGTTTCTAGAAAAAGAAGAGGAAGTCAAGCACAAAGCCCAAAGCCTAAAGAAGGCAGGAAATTGTAAAGATCAGAGCAGAAATTAATGCAATGGAAACTAAGAAAACAATACGAACAATTATTCAATCAAAGAATTGGTTCTTCAAAAGAATAAATAAAATTGATAAACCACTAGCAAACCTTATCAAAAAAAGGAAAGAAAAAGCTCAAATCCGTGCAATAAGGAATGAAAAGGATGAAATGACGACAGATTCCAGAGAAATTCAGAAAATCATCAATACTTACTTCAAAAATCTTTACTCTCATAGAATGAAAGACACAGAAAGCATGGATAGATTCCTAAATACATATGAATTACCAAAGCTGAATCAAGATTATATAAAAGTACTGATTAACCCAATGTCAGTTAATGAAATTCAAAATGTAATGAAAAACTTACCAACAAAGAAAAGCCAAGGTGCTGATGGATTCACAGCTGAAGTGCACAAGGAATTTAGAAAAGATTTAATGCCAATCCTTATCAAATTCTTTAATGAAATATAAAGGGAAGCAATCCTCCCTAACTCATTTCTGGAGCCAAGTATTACCCTGATATCAAAACCAGAGAAACACCCAACCAAAAAAGATAACTACAGGCCAAGCTCCCTAATGAACATAGATGCAAAAATTCTCAATAAAATACTACCCAAAAAATGCAGTAAATCATCATGGTTCTACATCATGACCAAGTGGGATCCATCCCAGGAATACAAGGATGGTTCAGTATATGCAAATCAATAAATGCAACACACCTTATCAACAGAACCAAAGACAAGAATCATGATCATCTCAATAGATGCAGAAAAAGCTTTCAATAAAGTCCAAAACTCATTCATGATAAAAACTCTACAGAAAATCAGAATAGATGGACTTTACCTCAATCTGGTAAAAGCCATCTATGACAAACCAACAGCCAACATCATACTAAATGGACAAAAAATGAAAGCTTTCACTTTAAAATCAGGAACAACACAAGGATGTCCACTATCACTACTCCTGTTCAACATAGCTCTGAAAACATCAGTCAGAGCAATTAGACAAGAGAGAGAAATAAGAAAAATAAGGATAGGAAATGAAGAAGTGAAATTACCATTGTTCACAGAAGACATGATACTGTACATAGAGAACCCCCAAAACTTCACAAAAATACTCCTACAATTAATAAAGAAATTCAGTAGCATAGCTGGATACAAAGTGAAAACTCAAATATCAATAAGATTTCTATACGCAAATAACAAACACACTGAGAAAGAAATTAGGGAAACCACACCTTTCAAAATAGCATCCAAAAAAACCGAAATACTTAGGAATAAGTCTAACAAAGGAAGTAAAGAGCTATACAGTGAAAATTACAGTATTCTGAAAAAAGAGATAGTGCTGGTATTAACTATAGTGACAGATCCCAAGAACGAGATACCTGCTGGTGAATAAGAAAAGGTAAAAGAGACAAGAAAGACAAAAGAGCTAAAAATCTGGGATCAGGAGGCTTAGAGTCTCTCGGACTGCGGCAGCCTCAATCACTCATCTCAATCACCTTTTATTAGAATGAAGAACGTAACTAAAACCAACAGGAGAAATTCATTAT
>NW_004955427.1:7129614-7132056 GCF_000276665.1 Chinchilla lanigera | reverse complement strand
CTTTGGGGCTGGGGATTTAGCTCAGCAGCACAGTGCCTGCCTGGCAAGCGCAAGGTCGTGAGTTCGATTCCTGATGCCAGAAGAAAAACAAACAAACAAACAAACAAAATACATAAATGGTGCTTGGAAAATTGATTCTCCACATGCTAAAGACTAAAACTAGACCCATATCTACCACCACATACTAAACTGTGTCAAAAAGGATCAAAAACCTAAATATTAAAACAGAAACACTAAATCTACTGGAAGAAAAAGTAGGTAGAAACCTTGAAGACATAGGGCAGACAGTTCATGAACAAAAGCCAAACTGCACAGAAAATACTTCAAAGAATCAACAACTGGGATCTCACCTTATTGAAAAGTTTGTGCACATCAAAATAAATCACCAACAGAATAAAAAAAAACTATGTATTGGAAAAAAATTTTATCCAACTGCCCCTCAGACAAAGGACTTTTATCTAGAATGTATAAAGAATTTAAAAAATCAGGCCCCCACAATTCAGAGACCCAATCAAAAAATGTGCATCTGAAATGAATAAACACTTCTCAGAGGAAGAAATACAAATGGCAAATAAATATATGAAAAAATATTTAGCATCATTAGTCATTCAAAAAATTAAAACAACACTGAGATTCTATCTCGCCCCAGTAAGAATGGCTATCATGAAGAAATCAACCAGTAACAAATGCTAAAGAGGCTGTGCAGAAAAAGGAACCCTTCTCCACTGCTGATGGGAGTGTAGACTGGAAATCAGTGTGGAGAATCCTCAGAAAACTAGGATTAGAAGTCCCATTCAACACAGCTGTTCTTCTTCTGAGTATTTTTCCACAACTACTGAAAACATTGTATCACAGCTACATACGTGCACCTATGTTTATAGCAGTGCAATTTGTCATAGCTAAATCATGGAAACAACCCAAATGTCTATCAACTGAGGAACGGATAAAAAAGATGTGGTATTTTTATACAATGGAGTATTACTCAGCTATAAAGAAAGATAAACTTGAGGCTTTTTTAGGTAAATGGATGCAACTAGAGACCATACTCATAAGTGAAATAAATCAGACTTCCATATGTGAACATCATATTGTATCCCTAGTGTAAGAGCCTGAAGGAGTAAATAAAATCTGACAGGTACAATAGATATTGTGAAAGGCAAAGTGTTCAAAATGAAAGAATAACTGAAATGAGGGAAAGGGAAAAGAAAGAAAAAATGGGAAAATATCTATATATATATTCACAAGAGAGCTAGCATAATTGTATTAATAATTTCTACTTTTTATTAAAAGGAACAGTTAATGTTTAATTGTTTGATCAATCTCGCATACCTATATCTGGTAATCTGAGCAGCTACTTTGAAGATAACAATATGTAATAAAATGATCATTGTTAATTTCCTATCATCTTGTTTTGAAATTCTGTATCATTTTTATTGTTTTCATGTTGTTTGGTTTTGTCTTTGTTTTTGTTATTTTGCTTCTGTTCTTTTCCCTTTAAAATAAAATTTAAAAAAGACATTCCGTACTAATAAAAAGCAAAAATAAAACAATCATATTCTGGAGGTATTTTGTGCAATATTTATAATTTTTATATGAAACAATTTCATGATATGAAAATTTCTACTTATGGTATGTTGGCACTCCAAAAGTTTTGGATTTTGGAGAACTTTGGAATTTTTGAATTAGGGGTCCTCTAATTGTAAGCACACAAACAAAAAACAACAATGAGTATTATCAAAATTGTAGAAGTTATTAGCTTGGATGGTGGAATTTTGAATTTCTAAACCTTTTTTTCTTTCTTGTGACATTTTCTGAGTATTCAATAAAATAAATTTTTCAAAAATTCAAATCTTTTGTAATGAATTTAAAACACACTAGAAATGCTCATACAATAATGTTAAGTTCAAAATAATGTTTAGAAACTGATGTGCATTATAATCTATAGAAATAAAAGATTATGGTAATCTGTTGATGTACAGGCAATAAATAAATAATGCCTGGAGTGAAACACTTCACAACTTCAAAATTTTTTTGAGTAGCAGTAAGTGAATTATTTTAACTTTAACTTTTCTGTTTTTAAGTATTGTGCAATTAATTTGTTTTTAGATATGAAAACATATTAAATTTTTTTCAAACCTCAGACCCTTCTAGGGTGCTTTTACCTTCGGTTTTTCTCCGGTACCGGGAACCGAACTCACGACCTTGCGCTTGCCAGGCAGGCGCTTTTGCCGCTGAGCTAAATCCCCAGCCCGGGTGCTTTTCCTTCTATAAAAATTCACCTATTTTTCCAGCATTACCATAAAATTCATTTCCCTCTATAGTGCTCTTTCTGCCATACCCAATATGAAATCTACTGCTATAATTACCTCCAGTTGAACTTAAAACTGAGTACAAAAGTGCATTATTCATACACACACACACACACACATATATATGTATATA
>NW_004955427.1:7042290-7129130 GCF_000276665.1 Chinchilla lanigera | reverse complement strand
CAGTGAACTAGAGAGTCACCTAGAACCCAGTGTTCCAGGAGCACAACCACAGCAGAGATGAAATGAGGACAAACAGAGACAGATGAAAAATAAAAGGAGGAAGTGCATTGAGATCATAGTAGACTTAAGTGAGTAGGACAGGGGAAGATATTAGAGAAATTGAGAAAGAATCACATGATTTTGCTTATTCTTTAAAAGGAGCACCCTCATTACCTTACTGAGAACAGGTGATAAAGGACAACAGCAGAATTGGTGACAATAGTTCAGAGACGTTTTCTAAAGACAGAAAACTGTACTTGAACAGAGGTGATGATTTTCTCAGGTCCTGTGTATATTTTGTTCAAGCAAGATATTCAGATAGTTTCCCTGTGGAACATAAGAAGGCAGAAGGCGGTTATGACTTAAGGTTTTGCTGGATTAAATTGTTGGATTAATTTAGGAAAACTGAGGAGCCACCTACTGGAGATGGTTCAGGAGGAGAGAGCAATCTCCAGAGTGCAGCAAAGAACACCACACATTCATGGCTTAATATCTTCAGTCTAAAGTGCCACTGTGATAGCACAATGGGGCTGCTAAGTAAGTCCTGTGACCTTTACTTCTGGGGTTCAAATGTGAGGGCCGAGTTGAAGATAAAATTTGTAGTAAAGTATAGATGTTTTCAAAGTCTAGGATACAGGTCTGGGAATTGTGTCAGGACCATTTCAAAGTTACTAGGTAAGGAATATAGGAGGTGGAGAAAACCAGTATGGGATGTCTAATAAGAAAGAAGATAGTCTAGCAGGAGCGTCTGTTATGAAAGCCAAGAGAAGGAAGTTTTAGGAGGATGTGTGATCTGTTATGTCCAGTGTTGTAGTTAGGTTACGTGAGATGAAGACTAACCACAGAACATGACAATATAGAGGTTAATAGTGGCCTTCTGAAGAACTGCTTTTCTGAAGTGTAAACTAAAGCCATTAGGATGGATCTAAGAGGGAATGGGGATGTTCTGTTAAAATAACTGGCCTGTACTCTCCAAAATTGTCAAGATGGTGAAAGACAGAACTGGGTCAGAGGTATTTGTTGACGGGATAAGTAAATGCAAAAGAATAAAGCCAGGCCAACATTTTTGACTGAAATAGAAGGGTAACTGGTTAAAATAATAATATTATCAATGTCAGTTTTTTTATTCTGGTAATTATAGTGTGGTAAGTAAAAGAAGGTCTTTGTTCTTAGGAAATACATTCCAAAACGTTTATGATTAAAAGGGCATCTTATCAGCAACTAGAATTAAAGTGATAAAATATTAATATTTGAAGAATCTGATGAAAATTTTACTATTATTTCAGCTTCTCTCATAAATCTGAAATTATTTCAAAATAAAAAACCTTAGCAAAAAGGAAAAAGAATAAATATAAGAGAGAAAGAGAGGCTCAGAAGATTAATAGCTACATTTTCTTTTCCTTTCGTAATTTTACAACTAATCTATTCTCCGGTATGTCTATCATTCTCTTAAAGGTATTTCTTTCTGTACTTGAGTTCACTGCATCTTACATTTTTTTTTTTATTTTCCCATTCTTACTGACCTGAAAGAAAAACTAGAGTATATGCTTTACAAAGTATGATACCTCCTGTGTTTTCTAAGGAAGGATCACTAAATGATATGTTTTAACTTTAGTTTTAAAATTACTGTCTCAATGTTTGAATTCATAATAAACTTATTGACTTATTCTCTTCTTAAATCTACAAAGGCTGCATATTTTCCATAGAGGTATGTTCCTCATTTCTTTTTATTTCATTAATAATATCATTCCTCATTCTGAGAGCTAAGACATTCTCATTGTTACTAAAAATATAAAAATATAGTCAAAGTTCATGAAATGAACAAATCCACAGCCAACTTGATAAGATCTAAGGCTATAGACAAGTCACTTAAATCTAAGGTCTTAGTATCGTAATAGCCTTCCCCCGTCTGCTGCAGGGCCCTGTAATTTTAGATATGGCATTGGAGGAAGGCAAAAATTTTAATTATTTAAAAAAGATAAAAAGCAAGTCATGAGTTATCAAAAGAAGATGAAGGTCAACCTAAAACACTGAGATTAGTAGACTGATGAACAGGAACTAGTAGTAACTGTTTCTCTGTAGGAGATTAGCATCAAATTTGAGTTCTGGGACAAGTCTGCTGACAGTATCAAGAATGGATTAGATGGGAAATTTTAGGACAGGGACACTCACTGAAACTTTACTGTATAAAACCTATTTGTCTGTGTGATCTTGAGTGGAAAGAGAATGTAGAGGACAAAAATAAATGACCTTGATTCATACGAGTAGCCCAAAATGGTTGTCCTTCACAATAGAATGAAGTCCAAGCTCCATCTCATTAATTTGCTAATGCCTTTCCCCTGTCGCATATGTTAGCCTTGGTATCATATTTGTTCATGGAAATATATGCACGTAGGCATGCAGATGCCCTGTTTGCTTCTCATTTAGAGACAATTTTTCATCTTGTCTCCCTTGTCACTGGGGAGCCCGCCCCTGGGACTTGTTCCTACAGCATGTGAGCCCTCTGCACCTGAGCTCTCCTTCTTTGCAGACGTGTCAAGGATTTTACTTCTCCATATATTCTTCCAGCAATCCAGAGAGTCTGGAATGAAAGCCGCAAGATCTCATTTTCCCTGGAATAGCAAGTAAAAATGACATCATCAAAACTGGGTAAAAATCTCAGCTAACGGTTTGATCAACCTTGCATTCTCACATCTGGTAATCTGAGCAACTTCACTGAAGATAACAATATGTAATATAACAGCCATTGTTAATTCCTGTCATCTTATTTTGAAATCTGGTATTATTTTTATTGTTTTGGTGTCATTTTGTTTTTGTCTTTGTTGTTGTTATTTTGTTATTTTTTCTCTTTAAAATAAAAAAAGAAATCTCAGCTCCATCACTTACTCAGTTAGGTTATGTTGTCTCTATGAGCTTCAGTCTCCTTTTTGTAAAATAACATTGACTATGGGTTTCTGAAGGGTTTATTGAGGACATTAAATGAGACAATTCAGAAAATGCTCAAAACCATAAATGGTGCATAAAAACCGCTCAATAAGTGCTAGCCAGATGTAGTAAGAGCAATAGTCAAATTTATATTAACACTGATAATATATTTTAGGATCCATAATTAATGTATACATATATTTATAAAATAAAATTCTACCACCACACTGAAATTTCACTGCAATAGAAAATCTGCTAAAGCAAAATGATTACATTATTTTCTACAGAATATGGACCTTTTTAGTGTGTATGTGAATGGTTTAAGCTATTAACAAAACAACATATTACTGTACATGTGGCAGGCAAATTTTTTTTACTTCCTTAGGTTCTGTGGCTGCCCCTGTGAGTTAAACAGACAAAGATTAACACCAGAAAAGCATACAGATGTTGTGTGACCTGGGTGCAGTTCGATGAAATGAAGACCCAGCAAAGAAAGTAAGCCTGAGACCTTCTATATGTACCATTTTAACAGAAAATGATACATTGTTGATATATGACAGGATAACTCAAATAGAGCTTGGGATAAGAATGGTAAATTGGAAGAAGGTAATCAGGAAAATGTGGGGGAGATAAGGGAACATAGATTCAGCATCAACCCTGTGTGTTAAAAATGTTCCTCCTTGTGATACAAGCAGGTATCCTTCTGATGGGAATTCTGTGCCTTTCATTTGACTAAAAAGAGGAAAATCAACAGCCCTTCCAGCATAAATTGTTTTATTCGCCTTCAGCTCAAAATAATCACTGTGTCAAAGTGGCATATTTTGGGATGGGATATTCTGATCCTTTTCCTTCACAACTAATTAAAATCAGAAAAACAAAAGTCTGAATGGGAGGTGCTAAATGTGTACACTGTTTGCTATTATTACAGTTAATCATATACTGGTACCACGACACTTAGTATTTGTGCATTCTAGTACAATAATCTAATTAGATAGAGGCTAGTTAAAAGATTTCAGTACCTCAGCCAGACTCAGAGAGCAGCTTTCACAAAGATGATTTATGACGCTGAAATACAACAGTCAAAAACCCTTCCACCAATTCCAGTCCCTTCTCATTATAATATAACCTTCAGCCAACCCTATCTGCGCCCTGTAGTTACCACAAGTATGTGATCTTCCACATTTAACCTTTTCTTATATGATATTTACTAAATACTCATTACATATATATTTTATATCAAAGAACAAGCAAAGTTAAATATGTTCACAATCAGTACATTTATGTTCCGCTTACTTCCCATTCAATGCAAAACTAGTGAAAAGAGATTAAGTTTTGATTTCAGAAATATATAAATGTGGTAAAAATATGGGCTTTCTAATCAACCCGGCCTGGGTTTTCACTTAGAAAACCTCACCCAGGGGCTGGGGATTTAGCTCAGCAGCAAAAGCGCCTGCCTGGCAAGCGCAAGGTCGGGAGTTCGGTTCCCGGTACCGGAGAAAAACCAAGAAAACCTCACCTGTCTCATTTACTCACTGTTGAACCACAGATAAACTATAAAATTTCTCTACTGTGTATCTCTCCACAGAAAATGAAATACACAACATTTGACTAAAAAACTAGTTTTGATAACTTGGTATAAAACAATCTCCACCAGATTGTTACCTATTGAACCTAAAATGTTTCAAAAGTTTCAAATTAAAATTATGCATACCAATTTTTTTTTATTTTAAAAATACAAGGAGGAAAACATTAACAGACAGACAACCTTTTACAAAATAGCAAAAGAATGGTACAGAAAATACAGAGGCACAAACAAAGTGGAGGGAAATTAGCAATTCTTTAACCTTAAAGTGGGTGAATACGTACTGTGCCACCTTGGTACTGTATTCCAATGTCAAATCTCCTAAGTTTATATTTCTTTCTTTTATGACACATATTGTATTTTATGTCTGTTTACTAAAGGGATCCAGAGTGTGTGTGTGTGCGCGTGCATGCGTGTGTGTGTGTCTGTGTGTGTTTGTGTGTGTGTTGGAGTTGGTATTCTAAATCTACTAACTAGATAGAAAAGAAACAAAGAAAACGCAACTGAACAGTCTTTCAAAGGGATTTCACTTTAAGAATCATCTCCCTCTGAGCAATTTCTGCACTGTATCATTTTTATTGTTTTTATTTTGTTTTGTTTTTGTCTATGTTGTTGTTATTTTGTTACTTTTTAAAATTCTCTTTAAAATAAAAAAAAGGAATCCCCTCCCCAGAGAATGGGGAAGGGAACGTTACTTGAAATATACTTGCCTCTTTCTGAGTTCACTATTTAATTTCAGACTTTATGATTTTTTTATTTTAAAAAGAATAATAAAAAAGAACAATAGCAAAACATCAACAACATAGACAAAAGCAAAACGAAGCAACAACAATAAAAATGATACAGGGTTTCAGAACAAAATGATAGGAATTAACAGCGGTTGTTATATTATATATTGTTATCTTCAGTGAAGTTGCTCAGATTATCAGATAGACTTAAGTCAACAAATAGAGGGGCTGGGGATTTAGCTCAGGGGCTGGGGATTTAGCTCAGGGGCTGGGGATTTAGCTCAGCGGCAAAAGCGCCTGCCTGGCAAGCGCAAGGTCGTGAGTTCGGTTCCCGGTACCGGAGAAAAACCAAAAAAAAAAAAAACAAATAGATAGAGGCATGTCCAAAAAACTGTTTTTAAAAACAATAATTCTCTTTGTAAAGGAAATATTTAGCCGTACCATAGAGATTCAAGTTGACTCTAATTTTAACAAACCAGGTGAGACATAAGACTCTCTGGTACTGCCACCAGCATGAGCTACAGAAAAGGTTCAAATCTCTGAAAAAAGTAGAAATTCACTGGCCTGTGAGAAGTTAGACTCTGAGGAAAACTCGTTGAGATAACCCCCATGGAGAACAGCTTTTTCTTACTTTAAAATAATTTGTGTCACAAAACCAAGGTTGGAAAATAATAATGAAGAAAAGCTATCATAAAGAAATAAAGGATAAAAAATATTCAGCAAAAACACATGCAAATGAATTCTGAAATGGACAGAAACAAAGAGAAACAAAGAGAGACAAAGGAATCAAAAACCGAGATTTCAGAGAACTCTCTGACATATGTTTGATGTAACATATAATAAATTCATGCATAATGAACGAAAATGGTGTTTGGCACAGCAAACAAAGTACCAGAACACTCATAACAGAGAGGTGGTTTTACAATAAGAATCAATGTCTATAAAATTCCAAGAAGGTGAAAAAAAGGTAAATTCACAATAGTAGTACTGGAAATTAGAAAATATTGCTGTTTCTTGAAAAATGTTGAAATGAATGTGATTTTCAACTCAGAGGTCTAATCTGTCGAACCATTAATTATGAAGGTAAAATATTTTCTGACATATAAGATTATCATAAACAAACAAAAGTTCCCATGTATTTTCTCAAGGAAATTACTGGAAGATCTCTTAAATCAAACAAAATACACTGTAAAAAATGGAGACATCCAATTTTGGAAATGAGAGATAGGGATCCACAGAAAGTGGCACCAAGCGAGGATTATTCCACAATTCCACCCCGACTGAAACACTACAATCCAGAAGATTCTTTCTCCACAATAAAACAGATAAAATACCTAATAAATGTGGCTATTCTCATGGGATAGTTAAACAACATGTTTCCTTAGTTTATGAGGTAGCAGTCGCTAATTAGGTCTTAAACTTTTCCCAAGCTGTTTGAAACTAATTGGGTCTCAAAATCTCCCCAAGCTGATCTAAAAACAATACGCAGTATAAGAACCATTATTGAACTCCTACCATTTTGGATGATGAAGCTGTGCGGCATTTCTAAAGATTTTTTTAATTTTTTTTTTACTTGTTGCTGTCTTTGTTTGATCAATCTTACATTTTTATGTCTAATGGACTGAGCAACTTCGTTGAATATAACAGTATGTAACATAGCAACCACTGTAAATTTCTATCATTTTGTCTTGAGGTCATGTATCAGTTTGGTTGTTTTTGTGTTATTTTGATGTTGTCTTCATTGTTGTTCTGTCAGTTTTTTTAATTTTTAAAATAAGAAAACAATATATATAAACACTAATACAGATGTACTTCAGAATTTTCCTTCAACAGCAATATGTGGTGGTGAGAAGGAGTTGGAGGAATAAGGACGAAAGATAATGATTTCCTAACCAGAAGTAAATAAATCTATCCGTATTCTGTTACTATGAAATTATTATGAATTTATATTTCTATAACTTATAAACCTCGCTAACGTCTGCACAGAAAACTGTCATCACACTCAGTTACTATCATACAGTCTTTGTGGATCAGAGCACATTTTAGCTGGCTGATCTCACAAAGCTGAAATTAAGCTGCGAACTGTGATTTCTACAGAGGCAAGATCTAAACAATCAGTAAAAATATTTGAAAATAATTGCCACTATGGAGCCCCTATAGGGCAAGAATAATTAATTTTGCAATTACTAGACTTTGATTAAACTACAGGTATGTATTATGTTGTCTGATTTTAATTGGATTTTATGTTTATCAAATAATTGTACCAGTGCTTGTACAAATGATGCTTAAAATTTTATCAAATAATGTAAAAGTAATGAATGTAGAAAATTTGGTTTATAAAGCAACTCCTGAGATCTGGGCGTTTTGTTAACCATAAATGCTAATTTAGTCAATAGTAAAGAGTATTGCTACTAAAAAGTAAATTAGATTTAATCTCAGGCTTCCATTCATAGAAATATAAATAAAAAGAAAAAATTGTTCTAAATTATCCTTCACTGAAAATTCAATATTCGAAATTACATTCGCTGCTAGGCACTTAATTTAATTCTATTTTTCTATTGTTATAACATTAATGGTTTGTTTTTATTATGGAATCAATATATAATCTCTATAGAAAACTTTAGAGAATACAAAACAGAAAAAGTCACAATATTTGAAAACAAATACAATAAATATTTTGATGTTTATCATTTTAACATTTTTCCCTCTCTCCATATATAAAATATATATATAATATATATAGTGTGCTCATCATACTATACATACATTTTGTTGCTGATTTTTTAACACAATGATATATTGCAGAATACTTGTTTCCATCAAAGATGAAGAAAGAAGGACCAAATAAACCCACGTTTCTGAAAAAGACTACAAAAGTAGATAGAATATGTATAGTAATAGTTCTCATGATAATGACGTCAGGCAAAAGGAACAATTTACGAGAGACAGGAAACACGATGCACATCTTATAATTGATTAACCTAGGAGCTGAAAAGAATTCAAAACCACAGCAAAGTGGAGGGAAAGCCAGCAGAACCGGGCAACTTCCTGGGCTGAAGTGATGGTTCTAAGGAGGTGGAATTTCCAGGGTTGCATTTTAGAGAAGACATCTGGAGAAGCCAAGTACACAAAAAATAAACTCTGGTGCTCTTCAGAGGGGATTTCTCTGGAATATTCAGCTAAGGATTGATTGTATATGTTAGAAACCTGCCTGAGGAAAGAACAACTGATGTCAGGAAATTCTACAACTTAGTGAAATAAGCAAACTGCTTGACAGACAACAACTATCAAAGCTCATTCTTAAAAACAGATGACTGGAGTGGCTCTTGAACTTTTCGTTAAGAAATGTATTTGAAAAGAAAGCTTTAAAACCAGGTGACTTTGTTTATAATGCTTTGTAATATTTAGGGAAGAACTGATGATAAAACTCTGCAAAAATTCTACTACATGAAAAAGTGGCAAATTAACATACCCTCAACCATTTTATAAGTCAGCATTATCTCATTAAAAAATTAAGTGCAAATATCTCCTAGGATCATAAATTTTAAAAAATTGAAATTAAAAAACTCCTGAAAATTTTTGGCAAGTAATGTGCAGAAATACTTCTTAAGACAATACATGTTGACTTAAGGGCATTAACCTAAAAATGAAAATGGGGTTTAACACTAGAAATAAATCAATGTAATCTACCCTCCTTATAAGTTTATAAATTTATATCACTTTTCTCAAGATATCATCAACAGTCATTCCGGATACGAGTTCTCTCCACACCAGGACTTGGAGGTCCTTCTTCACTTTATCTTAAAAAGTGCATGAGTGAAAAACCTGTACTCTTGTCTTAATTAAAGATGAAAAATTAAGTTTTCACTGAAGAACAAGAGAAGAACTTTAACTCTGACCATTTCTATTCAACAGGTACTTCTAGTTAGTACAGAAAAAGAAAAAAAAGTAAAAGGTATTCAGATTGGAAATAAAGAAGGAAATCAGTTTTTTACATGATTAACATTGTGGAAAATCACATTAAATTCACCAAAAATCAAAATAAACGAAAGTAAAAATCTGTTACTCTAATAAATGAGCTCATTCAGTTTGAAAGACACAAGATCAAGATATTAAATCAAGATCTGTACACTGTTTATCTAAACTTAAAAGGTCTCAATTATTGAATACTGTTAAAATCGTCCTTTTTAACTGGATGTGGTGGCACACACCTGTAATCCCAGAGTTTAGGAAGCTGAGGCAGGAGAATCACTGCAAGTTTGAGGCTGACCTGGGCTACGCAGTGAGTTCAAAGCTAGCCTGAACTGCTTAATGAGACACTTTCTCAAAAAAAAAAAAAAAAAAAAAAAAAAAAGATAGCTTTTTCCAAATTAATCTATAGGGTTAATGCAATCAAACTCCCAGCAGGCGTGGTTCTGTTTTCAAAACTGACACATTGAGGAACCACCATTTGTGAATTCCTACCATCTTGTCTTGTGAAACTCTGTATTATCTCTAATGTTTTATTTAATAACTACTTTTTATTCTCTTTAATGGTTTGAACAATCTTCCATTCTTGCATCTGGTAATCTGAGCAATGTAGTTAAAGATAACAATATGTAATATAACAACCACGGCTAATTTTTATCATTTTGTTTTGAAACCCTGTATCACTTTTAATGTTCTTGCTTTGTTTTGTTTATGTCTGTGATGTTGCTATTATTCTTTTTTTACTACTCTTTCAAATAAAAAAAAGTGACACATTGATTCTAAATTTCATATGGAGATTCAGAGAGCCTGTTACAGCTAAAACAACTTTGAAAAATGGGACCAAATTTGAAAGACTAGTACTAGTCTAATTTAAGATTTATTTGGGGTCTATAATTTTCAAGGTAGGGACAATTTGGGTGAAGCCAGTAATAGTCTTATGGTGCACAATTTGAAGACACACTCAATCATAGACTTGCAGTTGCACAAACCTGTGTGCCTCCTAAAGTTTGGTTGGCTAGAAGCTCTACTTACCGCATCTGAATGCTGATCCTGATCAAGACAGTGAGGTACTGGCATCAAGAACAAGAAATATGTAAAGGTAGGACAGTCATTGTGCTGAAGCACACCGTAGATGACTGGAGCAGAAAGGGAATCCTGAAATCATGATGTCTCATATGTGTGGTCCCTTGGTTTCCAGTAAGATGAAAAGGCAATGTAATATTTCAACATAATATCAAAACCCTTTATCTCTCTATTTCATTTTTTTCTTTCTTTTTTACCTCTTCCTTCTCTTCTCTTTCTCCCTCTCTCTCTTCCTCTCTCTCCCTCCCTCCTAGTATATATTCACTGTGTGTGTGTGTGTGTGTGTGTGTGTGTGTGTAAATGCAAGTCACACTGATACTTCACATTCACTAGAATGATTACAATTAAAGTCAAATAATAGAAAATGCTGCTGAAGAGGCAAAGAGATTGGAAAGCTGATACGAATGTCAAATTGTGACCTCTGGGTGGTTTCTTAATAAATTATACAGACGTTCTGAATACGTAATTTGTAGAAACAGAAAATAGAAAGAACACGGTTTCCTATACCTTTAGATAAGGGGAACTTTGAATAAAATCTTTTGTGACTATTACTGCGTGATATGGTTTGTGGAGGAGAAATGAAAATGTTATGAATTGATGGTGGATTTATATGTCTAGTAAGGTAGATGTAATAAAATATCACAGAACAAATTTAATCAGTTGCATTGCCTTCTAGCTTAGAAATAGAGCCAAGTGAAACGTGTTAGTACTGGGAGACCAGAACACGCAGAGTTGAATTTGATCATTTACATTTCTTTAGTCTTAAGGCTTCCAAGGACATTCGCTTTCAGAGGCTTCTCCTCCAAGGCCACGGCAGGATCTGGGGTACCCATACCACAGAAGGATCCTGACAGGATTACTCTCTAGCAATAAATATCCCAGTAGAGCAAAAGTTTACCAGCAAGGGGGATGTGAACCCTAAATCACAAATTGAACTGAAGCCAGATCAATTTTCTTTCTTTGCTGGAGCCAAAGGAAGAGCTTCTTGAGTGCTAAGACTGAGGATTTCCTGGAGCAGATTGGAAATGACAGAATCTCCAGAGAATTTCCACACAGCTCAACAGATGACAAACAAAATGCAAAGATCAACAAAGTTCTCTTCAGACCTTCCCTTACAAACAAAGCGCCATTGACAGAACTCATTGTACTTTCGACTCCCGGTAGAACACTTCCTGTGTCTTAATACTCTTAAAAGATAAACTTACGTATAAAAATTTTAATGAGTTTATTTGATCATTCAGCTTTGCATGAATTGGATGACAGCATACTGCAAGCTGTTTACCATAACACAGACTGAATCGGAGGAAAAAGATTTATGTTGTGCTTCAGGAGGCAAGATAGCTTTAAAAATATTTGATGGATTAAAATGGAAAATTCACAGTTCGATGTTAGTTTTCCATTTCTGGTTGGTTTAGCTGAAGCTCTGTTGGTATTTACATGGACCTAGGCTTAGGTATGTGCTTAAGTAAAGACCCAAGGTGCCCCGCCATCTTAGCCAATGTCCTCCCAAGTAATTACTTAGTAATACAGAAGGCTGCACACAGTACCAGTGTAAAATACTAGCTGTACCATGCAGATATTCAGAAATGTATTTAGGAGAACTGGCAATAACCCAAATGCCCATCAACTGAGGCATGGATAAAAAAGATGTGGTATTTTTATATAATGGAATATTACTCAGCTATACAGAAAGATAAACTCGAGGCTTTTATAGTTAAATGATCACAACTAGAGACCATACTCATAAGTGAAATAAATCAGACCTGCATGTGTAAATATCATATTATCTCCCTAGATTAAGAACCTGCAAGAGTAAATAAAATCCAAAAGGTACAATAGATATTGTGAAAGGAAAAGAAACTGCTCAAGGAGAAGGAACAACTGGGGAGAGGGAAAGGAGAAAAAGAAAGAAGGGAAAGAAATATACAGGTACACACAAGGATAGACAGGATAATTTGAATCCAGTGATTTGTAGAACGTGTTCCTTTACTTCTCATTGGTTTGACTTTCTGTCCACTCAGTATTTTACTGGGGGGAAAACCAGAACCCATCTCTTGCCTGGTCTCTCCCTGCTTTTCTTCCTGCAGAATTCTCCTGCAGAATTCTCCTGCAGCTTCAGCTTTCACTCCTAAAGTCTCATGCTGTGAAATCTGCTAACCCTTTTTTCTTCAGCCCTGCAACATTGGTTCTCACTCTCTTTTGAGAAGGCTCTATCCTTCAGTGTATAGCATACATTAAGTAAATCTCTAGGTTTTCCTTTTTCTCTCTCTCTCTCTCTCTCTTTTTTTTTTTTTTAACAATACTGAGGATCAACCTAGGGCCTCAACACTGAGCTACATCTCCAAATGAATCTCTAGATTTTCTAAGACTGGTTGCCTCCCCTAGAAAAACTTTGTGGGTTTTTATGTAAAGGGACCTCCTCACCAGTGATAACTTTAGAAGAACATGAGTGAAGCCTCTTCCAGAAATAACAGCATATAATGTGTCCGTGCTACTTTAGTTACTCTTTGAGCTTGCCACTTTAAATTATTTCACACACAGTGTCTATGAAGCAACACTCTCAATAAAATGACAATTGCCGATTTTTAAAAAATAGGACATTCATACCCACATAATTTGCCAACATCCACCTTAATGTCACTCTACATTGTGATCTATGTCTTCAAAAGCAGTAAAAGTTACTTTCATCATTCTCACATCATTGCTGCTAACTTAAGCATGAAGTGAGGGAAAAGAACTATAAGTCCTTGCAACAGTATGTTGCACTGGTTTCTTTATGTACTACAATAACTGAAAGTTCTATAGATTAGTCTTCTGCAGATATCTTTAAGAAAAGCATTACAAATAGCATTGCTGATGTGTGCGTTCATTAAATTAAAAATCATTTATATCAAATCATCCATCCTGTCCAGCACCCTCCCCAAATAAATCCTAATTAACTTTAGAATTCAGTAGTTTTTATCCTATTTCTTTTTCTATGAAGGTCCTTCTCTCATTGATCGAGGAAAAATCAGGAACTAAATGTTTTGTAGGTGAAAATATCTTGAAAGTTATGCCATATGCTGAAAGAACTATTTCTCTTGCGATCATTACTTCAATAATGAAAGAAAAATATAAACTACCGTTCCCACTTTTCCTCGAGCCTCCAGCACTACATATTTCTTATTTGTGAGTACTGCACACTGTATCTAAAGTTTATAATTCATTGATTAAGAAGACAAAATCCTCTAAAAGCAAAAACTACGTAAATGTTAAAAACTGGTCTAAATTTAATGGTCCCTTACTTTGAAAATTCTTTTTCTGCTTGAATGTCTCACTCTTAATATTGTGTGTTAACATGAAGATAGAGTAGAATCAAATTCAAATCCATTTCATGGCAGTACTACCAGCACAATAAAATTTAATAGCTATCTTTAAAGCTTTGGGTATAAGTCATTGTTGAAAAAAAATTCAATTTATTTTTTAAGTTCTATTTTAAAGACAGAGAGTGAAGCCCACTCTGTCCTCAAAATCAAGGAAAGCCGTTTAATAGGCAGAGTACTTGTCATTTGACCAAAATTTTCTCATATTTCTACCAGAGTCAAGATAAAAAAGATCAATTCAGTCTTTTAAAGAAGCAATGACTCAGAAAACCAATCACATCAGGACACGGCCTTCTGTTTAAACTGCTTAGATTTTACAAGGTGCTATTAGGTACACTTAAAGTTGATTGGCCTATAAATTGAAAAAAAAGGAAGATAGCTCTGTGAGTTTAGGAAGGCCTGATCAGACAGTAAAGAGAAAATTGCACTTTAGTTCTGCTTCTTCATCCTTTGCTACTATCAGTGTTTGGCTTTCTCTTATTTCCTTTCATGTAGAAAAATATAATTGGACTTACCACAGCTTTTTCTAATTTCTAAGAGACTTATGAAGCAAGATGCCTTTTTGACTATGGACACTATTTCATAGATCTTTTCTATATATGGGTGATTCCTCCTTGCTCAAGACTACAAGGCATATTTCCACCACTCAAGTCTAATGTCCTGCCTTCCAGGATAAAAGAGGCAATATAAGAATAAAATCAGGCATTAACCCTGAGTGTCTAGGTGCAAACAAAATTTAAGCATATATATATAAAGTTAGAGCATGAAAGAAAGAAACTTTTAGAGAAACAGTGTAATGTGAAGATTTATTGTTCAGCCTTTGAGATCAAAAAGGCCTATTTTAAATTCTCTATTTAGCTGAAGTTTCTTCATGTATGAAACACAGGTAAAACAAATATGTTTGCAGAGGAATACTGACGAACTAACATACATGAGCTGCTTAGTGTAGTCCTCGGTCATTACAGGAGATGTTATAAATGTAGCTGTTGTCAGAGTTATCAGACACAGCTTTGTTTCCACCTGGACAAATTAATATGGTATCTGCCCGGCTGCTGGATGCTGTAGAGGGCCATCTCACACTGCTCTCGGCAGTTTGCAGCCTAGTCACAGGTTCCATCTTTCACTGGATGTCAAACTCCACCCAGCTGTCAACCTCTGCTGGTCACATACCTCTCAATGATGCCCAAGAAATTCTCCACCAGACTCAGCAACCATGTGTCAAACCCTGGAGTCATCTGTTCTCAGCTTTGAACAGTTCCCTGGACCCCTGCAGTGAAGGCATTTTCCACAGTTATGCTTAAAAATCCATTTCCCATTTCCATCATTTCAGGCTATGTTGGGTCACTATCTCAGTGTCTCACTCACCGTCCTGTGTACTTTGCTCTTCATGCCCTGACCCAGTTACCTCTTTCAAGGGTTTCTATAGCACTAGCTGCAAACATCAACATTCCCATGTGGTACTATCACATAGAGATTCCTAGACTTTCCTTCATATCTATGGACCAAGATGAATTGTGATTCACAGTCTCTCTTCCTCTCTATGGTATCATTTAAAGAAAAACCCATAAGACAATTTCTAAGATTTCCATCATCCTGAGTGTGTTCAATTTTCATCTAGATGGCCAATTTTATAAAGTTGCTTTATTATTTCTTGGCTGTATTGATGCCTGTAAACAAACTGGAATCCAGATTTTCTCAGTGTGTTTTCCTGGCATTCTTTGTAATTCACAGTGTTGCCGGTCTTCA
The DNA here is from genome assembly GCF_000276665.1 of Chinchilla lanigera. Taxonomy (NCBI): domain Eukaryota; kingdom Metazoa; phylum Chordata; class Mammalia; order Rodentia; family Chinchillidae; genus Chinchilla; species Chinchilla lanigera. The sequence goes on along the minus strand of NW_004955427.1, from coordinate 7,113,696 downwards.
AGATTAGTTTTTGATTCAATAAAATTATATATATGAAGCACCTCTTTGTCTTCTGGGTATGCTCAACTGCACCAAATAAAAAGTAGCCAACTTCCTTCCGGTCTCACTTTTCATATGTAACGAGAGACCAAAATGTACTTGCTTTTCTTTTTCCCACACAGCTGTAATCCATACCTTGAAATGACCCTGTCTGAGTGGCATACATTATATAGGAAATTATAAGTTTGCCATAAACACACAATACTAAAAGCAAAACAACTGTTTCCCATTTAGACCTGCAAAGCTATGTGCTTGCTGCCTTTCCTTTATGAAAGTGACTTCCTTGGTTTTCAAAGTATCTGACCATGCAAAAATTTTAAGCAAAGCTTTTCTATTTATCTTAAGCAACTTGATGCATTGTACTAAGTCATGCTCGGAGATTAAATAAGATGATTGGATCTGATTTGAAAATTTATTTGATTATTTTAAAGAAAAAGTAAGCATAATTTTTTTACTTCTAGAACCAAGTTAGAATTATCCTTCAAAGGTCATCTGTAAGTGTGATGTGTTCCAGAGCGGTGGCCACATGGTCTACAAAACCGAAGATCTATACTGGCAGCAGTAACTCACTTTTCCTCAAAGTATTTCGGTAAAATACTACAAAGAATCCTAGTGTAAAAAAAAATGCCTAATTTCTACTGGCTGATGCAATCCTAGTGTTCACACAGGGGGTACAAAGCTGACGGTGTTTCCTTAAGAGCTTTCTCATCATATCTCTCCAGAGAAGATAAATGTCAGTTGTACTCAGCCCTGACATATTATTTTTGGCTCCTTTCATTAATCAAAACTGAAACACTTATTGATGTGGTGGTATAAAAGAAAATGTTTAAACTAAGGAAACTATTAGCAAATTGGAAATTCCTCACATATTGCAACTTGTTTAAATGGCTCACTAGAGACTTACCTGGAATTCACACTATTATGATTTGCCTTTATGTTCTTGTTTTCTACCCATCCCTTATTGCCCAATCGGCATTTCCTAGTCATTGACAGGCACTACTCGCGCTCCTGCTGAAAGCAGGAAATGGAAACAAATAAGAGCTCTCCACTCTTGTATTTTCAGCCAAATAAAAAGGTGTGGCTTCTTTTAGAGAGCTGCTTTCTGTTTGCTAACTTTCTACCTAAATAGCATGTCTTTTTTAAAAAATTAATTTCTATATACTAAGCCTCATATAATGGTGAATATTCAGTATTACAAACAAGGGATTGAATGCTTCTCATATGAAGTAGGGGGTCTTATTGATACTGTCAGATTTGCCGTATTCTTGATTCCCCTGTCCCTAACAAATTTTTGATCATCTTTACTGATCCCTAAAAATGTGTTCCTATGCAGCACATTAGTTATATGTATATATCTATACATTTGGTTTGCTTCATGGTTATTGAAATGCTGCTGCTGATAAATACATCAAAGCTGAATACATGGTTTTTCTTATAGTCTAGTGCAGGGAAACAGGAAATTACCACTGAAATTTTAACTGTTTGTAGTTACAAATTAATTACATGTCCCATATTCTACTTAGACAGTTAAAACTTGATAGGAAATACAAAAGTTGCTAGACAGTGAATTCTTAACTTTTAGTAGACATGAAGAATAATGAAATGTTTATTGAAAAAACACACTATAAGAAACCAGTAACATCTTCCCATAGCACCTAAGAAGGTGAAGTAACTGTCTGAACTTAGTTACCATGTAAGAAATCTATAAAAATAATTCTGTACCACTTGTCAAGGGATAAAGTGAAGTCTGAGAGAAAATGTATAAGCTTTTCAAATACTTGAACGTAACTGAGAAGAATTTTCTCATTTTTCTTCTCTTCATTCACATTTATTTAAAACAGAAATTGATCAAACTAGGAATCATGCAGTAAACAATAAGTATATAAATACTCTTTCTGATATTAACTACTACTATTAATTCATCATATATTAACTCTAGCATGTACCATTGCACTGACAATCCCACCAGATGGCAATGTTCAGACTTACTTTGGTGCTTGATGTGTTACAGATATGTGTATACATTGGAGAAACGATTACTGAACAAACTGGGATATCTGTTACTAAAACTCATTCTGTCTTCCTGAGTCTGGTTGGTATCATATGTCCTACCATTTTTAAAATTAAGTTTTCAATCGGCTTCAAAGAAAGGGATGGTCAATCACTTAATACCATCATGGTTACCAGTGGTTAGGAAAGCTTCTTTAAAACTGACTCTGGAAAGCCATTTGATATACTTAATATAAAATGGGGATTGCTACTCTCAATATATAATAAAATTAAAATAGGAATTAATGATTGCTTATTAATATTACTAGGTACAGGAATATACAAAAAAATTCTGTGAGAATTATCCTCATAGACTTGAGTATTATGATAACAGAACATAAAGGAAAGGGGGCTCACTTATGTTCCAAAGAGTAAATCTGAAAAAGCCAAACAGAATAGAACAGAGAAACAGCTGTTCCATCCTGTGCTGTGGCCTCCTCCCAAAGTCCATTTCTCTGGCCAACAGATTTCATCAGATACGGATAATGTCATTTTTGTTTGTTCATCTGTTTTGGTAGTTAGCAAGCAACTGTTTATTTCCACTGAGAGGATTAAGATTTAATAGCAGGAACTTCTCAAAGTGTGAGCCTGCCGATCTGTGTTGGTTGATAAACTGTATGCTACTTATCAGTGACACGGCTGTTTGAATCTAGAGCAAAGATCTGTTTGCATTTAGAGCAAGTATTCATGGAAGTTTGGCAAGATAATTTTATCTGTTGAATCTGAGTAAAAATACTGAGACATATTTTTAATTTCTCCTTTTTACATTTCATTTTTCTAACGATTCACTTTAACTAGTTTTAAAATAATAATCAAGAATGGATTAAAAAGGTGTTTTAAAATCACCACAGATGCTTTGAAAACATTGGTTTATACTGATATTGGTACCCTCAGAATGATTATAAATTTTTCTTCTTTATACAGTTATGGCTAAGTAGGAGTTCTTTCTCTTTGAAACTTTCTTTTCCATTGGTTCAGTTACACTGGAAAGAAAAGCAGTGAGATTACATTTTATGCTGAATTCATACAGCCCACAACGAGGTTTTATGTTGGCCCATTCCTTTTCATTTCCTGGTCACTGAAAATCAAGCTTCTTTTGATAGGAAGAGTGGACTAAAGTCACACTGGATTATAATGTGATAAATTTGAGATATTACCATCTGGAAACATTTATCAGACCTTAACTCAAAATTTCACAATATGCTCATGCTTAGAACATTTGAAAATGTCCTTTGAAACAAACATAGATCCACTGGAAACAATTATTAAGTAATACGAATGCCATCATTAAATGCTAACTTTTGTGCTACTGAAAAGGAATTCAGGGAAAAAGGGACCATGGCCTTCACCAGCATATTCAGGTAACCACCTGCATTCCACATAAAATAGAATGAATGGGCCCAAAGTCCTGTCATAATAGGTGCAAAGCACTTTTTTGGTTTAGTTTAGTTTTTAAAAAGGGTCTCAATTAGAGCACTTTTTGTAATCATTTTGAAAAATAATTAGAATTTGCATTAAGCCCTGTCTCAAAAAAGACAAAAAACAAAAACAAAAACAAAATCAACAACAAAAAAAGGCCAGCCTGAACTGCATAGTGAGACCCTGTCTCAAAAAAGACAAAAAAGAAAAAAAAAAATTAAGGTAAAAAATTCTATATTAAAGATTTTTCATTTATACAGATGTCCTGTGAGAATTCATGCAGAGAACAAAGCTGGACATAAATAAGACGTCATAGATGTGATGTATTGTTAGCAGTAACCCCTGATCTGTAATATAAAATTGAGGACCACTTCTCCGATTCAATTGCTATGACACAGACACCACTGTAGATTTCAATATCCTCCTGCCATTGTAATCAGCAATTTGGCTTCTGGCATACAATATGAAAGGGTAATGATTGTTACTCTTCTTGAGCAAGAAAGAGTAATGATTTTTTTTAAAAATAAAACTACTGATGTAAATGATGACACAAGTAACCTAATCACTTGTTTCCTTCCAGTTAGTTTAACCAAAGTGGAAACTCTGAAATAACAGCACAAATAGTAATCATTATTTCCTGTCTTACAGCCTTCCCCAGCCTTCTGTCTGTAAGTCAGCAAAGTTCTAAAGCATTCTAAACTTTCATCTTTTTCCTCACTTTGCAGCTTTGTAACTTGAGCAGGGGTGTTTTTTGTCTGCCATGGTAGAAAACCGTGTTACTGTCTTTAAGAAGGAATGATAGGCTCTCAATTTACTTAAAAACAATTTGAAAAATGAGCAAAGTCAAGGCCTGTCTTGTATTCATTTCTAGCTCATTTTAGTTTCTCTCTGTGGTGGAGGCCATGTCATTGTATCTGAGCTTATTTTTCATAGGTAAACCCGGCCATGCCTTGGCTCCATAGAAAAGCGTTTCTCATACAAGCTGTCCAAAGTTTGCCTTACAAATAGATGCTTGTAATTGGATCTCTCTGCTTTAGCAATAACGATTTCAAAGGCTGCTTCAAGAGGAAGCAAGAATTTCCTGCTTAAAGATGATGTGTTAACATTGTCCTCCCTCCCTTTAACCTCTCACAAGTGGGAGAAATGTATGATTTGAACTTCCTGATTGACCAGCTATTGTAAGAAAAGTTCTGGTTTTCAACAAATTCTTTTGTGAAGAACCATCATTGGATCACCTGCTGTTTTAGGGACCTCCATGAGATCATGTTAATTGTAAATTTCTTTCAGCACCCTCTCTGAAGGAGAACTGTCAGGTTTTTTGTGTGTATCTATAGCAGGATATCAATAATATACAGAAGTTTGAGTCCTGAAATCCAGCATACAAAGTTCGTAAGGATGTAAGGCAAAGTTATCAAACATAGAAACATTATAACACAAAAGAAGGTGAGAGGTAAAGCTCTGACAAAATTACACTGTCCAAAATTACACTGTCCAAAATTACACTCATTCTTGTAAAAAGCTTGTGAGTTTGGGAAAATGGAGAGAGTGCCTTTACTGTAAAGATGATGAAATAGAGGGAGACCCTCCGAGGGTGCGGTGGCAGGGGACAGAAATGTGAATGCACATCTGTGGATGCCTGTTCTAGGTCTTTTCTGGAACACTGCACTGCCTTATTATATCAAAACCAAAGGAAAGATGAGTATTAAGAAAACGACCCTAGAAAAAGACAATAAAGAATATCAGTGAAGCCGTGTGTTGTCCTTTTGCAGTAAATTTGGTGGTCTAAAACTTCCAATTCTCTCCTGAAGTCCTTTTCTAAAAGCTCAATATCTTTCATTGTTTATGACCAGCTATACTTGGTTCTCACAAAAGGATTTTTGCCCAAATAGTTTGAGAGGGAAGCGTGGTGAAAAACTACAGATGTGAAACAGAGAAGGGAACAGAACCAGGAGAGGGTGTGACCGTGGATGGGATTACCCGGAGTCCATGCAAAGCTCTGTGGGGGAAAGCCTGACTTAGTAATATACAAGAAGACACATTTTCTCATTAAGAGAAGAGGAACCTAAACCGTGGGATTCCTCTACTTTGCTTGGACAAAGTTCCAGGATAAAACTTTCATAAACAGAGAGAAACAGAGAGCTACATTGGAGGAGGGAAGCTCCAGAGATATAAGGCATGATAGACAAGGTACAAACAGCCTCTGTTAAAATGACCTGCAAGGAAATCAGCATAGCGGCCTGTGGTGATGACCATGTAATGCTGGACAGCAGTGAAGCAGAAACCTTTATTTTTCACTTTGGTTAAATGTTAGGCATTGGAGTGTGTGTCTGCGTGTGTGTACATACACACACATGGCTGTGCACTCATCATCACTCGTTCTGTGTGTTTATTTGGCTGGGCTGAGAGATGCTCAGAAAACTGGTAAGGTATTATTTCTGCTTGTGTCTGTGAAGGTATTTCCAGAAGATATTAACATTTGAATAAGTACATGGAATGGACATCATCCAATCCCTCGTGGCATTACACAGAACGAAAAGGTGGAGCAAGCTAATTTCACCTTTCTGCTGAAGCTGGGGTGGGTATCCACTTTCTCCTGACCTGGAACTTTCGTGTTCCTTGTTGCTGGGTCCTCTGGCTCTCACCTGAATTGGTACAATTGGCTCCATGATTCTTTAAGTCTTCTGAGTGTATTAGAAGCACACCACTATCTTGGACTCCCAACTTGCAGACAGCAGCTAATGGGGCCTCTTAGCATCCAAATCAGGAGTCAGTGAGCCGCTCCTGTGTGCTAAAGTTTTTTCTGTTTATCCATATCTATTGTATTGGTTGTTTCTCTGGAGATCCTTAACACTGGATGCATTTGTATGCATTTGTATGTATACATGTATATGAATATGGATTGAAGAATACATAAATATTTGTGTCTGGGTGGGTGTGTTACTTCCTTCAGTCATACCTCATCCTACTACACCTTCAGGGTAGAATTTCTCCTTTATTGGCTCCAAATTTAGTTTCCAGCTGGTCAAATTTTTATTCCTTGATCTCAAATATCTTAAAATATAATTTATAACCCCAGTAGGAAACTAAAAAAGTTGCGTGTATGAATACTTCTCAAAAAAGTAAAAATAACAGGGAACAAACATGAAAAGGGATAATTTCAAAAGTAACAATATGAAATTCATCAAAAGTTGATGCATTACTGAAATATTAAATAATTAAAATCAATTCACAGAGTATTTTGATTGGATAGAAAAATTACTGTTGTCTAATTTTTATTTTTTAAAAAAAGAATCAAAATTGTATGTTATATGTATGCCTGAAATTGATTACATTTGAAACTTGATTTAATTTTTTACTTCTCCAGTGCTTCCCCATTTTCTACATTTCTTATAATGAAGTATTATTTTTATACTTAGAAAAAATTTTCAAAATCAGTTAGCTATATATTTAATACATAATGATTAATATATAATTGTGTGCCATGTTCATACAATCTATGCTAAATTTGCTTGTTTTGTGTTCATTTTGCTATCCAAAGTATTACCAAAAACTTTTCTTAAGTGTATATATATATATATATATATATATAGTTTCTAACTATATATATATATATAGTTTCTAACCTGTACAATCAGTTAAATGAAATAATTTAAACAAATTCTACTTCTGAAATTTGGCAACTAATTCTATATTCCTTATGTTGCCTTGTCTTATTATTACAAATTTATTTTACCTGTCCTATCAAAATAAAATTATAACTGCTTGGCATTTCTCCTGTGGGAATTAGTTTTTCTCTTGGGTATTGGGTTGTCCAAAACTTAAAAGCCATTTTAGCAGATTTTTAACCAAAAGTGATACAAGGTTATAGACATAGGCTTATAAAACTATAAAATAGTAGGGCTCTCCTGTTTTTTGTTTATTTTCTCTGCATGTCTGCAATAAACTCACTCCACTGCAATTTATGATGACCTTCTCCATAAACCAAGGAAGACCTTCATGTATAATGCCATACTGACAATGGTAAAAGACAGTGTACTATAACATCAAGTGCAATGAACTTGACAGTCAAGAGCTCAGTTTCCAGCAAGAGCTGTGTTACCTTGAATAAATAGAGTTAGTAGATATCTGCTGCCTACCTCTTACTGTAATGCTATTAATGCACTTAAAGCAAGTGTCTTCCTAAGTGCTCCTAATTTCAAGGCCACCTAGGAGACAAAGTAAATTTTTCCATAAATTATGTAGGCTTCACAGAATGAGCACATCATCTTGTAAATGTTTTGCATTCATGAACTATACAAGCATTTCTGTATTAGGTAGATCATGACCATGAGCATTCACCTCACCCGGAGAGTCGTTCTGCTAAAGCAACTGCATAAAATTCTTTTTCACATAGGTTTTGGTACCATGTAGAATGATAATATAACCCTGGTCACTACTGAATGGGGTTGTTGAAACAAAGACCTAAACTATAAACAGCTATGTTTAGTTGTTGGTACAATTCCGGCAAAGGTGATGATTAATTGACCAAAATTGTTTTTCTCTTACAAGAAATATGTACGTGAACATACACAAACATAGGCTCAGGCATATGCATATCATTGAAACTAAAAAATACATAAAGAAAAAAAGGCATATGCTGGGAAGAAATAAAGCCATGCCCGAAGAGAACCATGACGTACAAGGAAAGTACATGAAAACATACAGCAAAGTAGGGACAGAGAAAAGCTAAATGTCCAGAGTCGTTGAGTACAATAGTGACTATTTGGGTCATGAAAGGATAAGCTTAAAAAGATTAGCTGTATCAGAAGTACCCTTGAGTGATTAATAAACCAACTCACATTATCATAAAATGTTAGAGAAGAGCTGTTGCTTGTAATACAAAGCTAAATTAACTATAGAATTATATAAATATTATAGATAATGAAAGGTCAGAAAATAAACCATGGTTTTTAAGGTGGATAAGGGCATGCATGACTATAACTATATTATAGTTTGGAGCCTCCAAAAGCTCATGTGTTCAATGCTGCAGTTTTTGTAAAGGTGAGTAGATAGTGGATTAATCCATTGTAGGAGATGAAGACTGGTTGGAGAAAAGAGATTACTGTGAATTTGCCTTTGAGGAGTGTATCCTATCTTCTTTCTCTCCCTCTTGTCCACTCTCTACTTCCTGACTGCCATGCTGTGAGCTTTTTCTCTGCCATGCCCTTCTGCCTGGATATGTATACGCTGGAGTCAACAGACCATGGACTGAAACTCCTGCAACTGTAAGCCTAAATAAATTTATTCTTTTTAATTTGTTTATCTCAGATATGTTTCACAGTTATAAAAATATTACTAACCCAGCCTGATTTCATTTTAAAGTACAATCCTCCTTCATTATACTGTGGTTCACTTATTGCAACTTCACTGTATCATGGGTTTTTAAAAACCAAATATCTAGGGTCTGGGGATTTAGCTCAGCAGCACAGCTCCTGCTGGCAAGCACATGGTTGTGAGTTCAATTCCCGGTACCAGAAAAAAACCAAAAACCAAAAGAAAACCAAAAAAAAAAAAAAAATCAAATTCTGCATCTGTTTTTGCTATATCATGGGATGTTGTGGTATATAGGTACGTATATAATATTTATGATTTTAATTATTTTTGCCTAAAAAAATTAAAACAATGTAAAAATAGAAAAATGTTAATTCAAACATATTAAAAGAATATTAAATCAAAATAAAGTATTGTACAGTATGTATTTCATCAGCAGATGAATACCATACTGTCACACAATGCCAGCCTGAGCCCAGCAGAGCCACCTGACTGCGCAGGCGACCCCCACTGGGTGGGTGCTGCTTATAGGCAAGGAGGGTGCATGGCACATTCCCAGCCCACGCCATGCTGGGAGCCAGCCTGCGTGAGGCAAGCAGTGCGGGCGGGGTACTGGGCTTGACTGGGTCCTGCGCACCCCGCTCCCTGCCGGCTCCTACCCTCTATCCACACCTGCCCCATCCTCCCCGTCTGTCCTCGGAGCTGAGACTCTGATTCACCCATGCGTCCTCAGGCACTGCCCCAGCTGGAAGCCAAGGCTTTGGGGAGAAGGGTCTCCCCGAGAAGGCACGCTGGAGTATGAGAAGTGTTTATAAAGCCTTAAAATATATGTAAATAATAAAATAAATATAACACTCATACTTTGTGGATTTTCACCTGTCGTGGAGGTCTCTGGAACATAACTCACACATCAGGTGAGGAATCACTGCAAACCCATACCCACACGAAAATTAAACAGAATTCAATTTTAATGCCAATGTTTAAGTAGAGGACTGCACTTTTTCATAAATTTAAAGTTGAATATATGTGAGCGCTTAAGTTAGTTTTGACCCTTGGTTTTTGTTTCTCTACATACCTTCATTGTTATTATAGTAAAATTAAATTCTAATGCCCATCTACCTATGGTTTTATCTCTTTTGGTGGCTTATTTTTACAGGTAAAGCAATATTCATAATTAGACAGACACCAAACAGGTTACATTTCATATGAATTTTGAAGTGTATGCAATAAAAAGCAATATTATAGTATTGATATTGACTTGTCTTGAGAAGTTTGAAGCATACTTTCATATGCTTAGACACATACATGAAGTCAATTTGGGGTTCTAAGGCCAAGAACAATATAAGACATCATATAATAATAATTGCATTACTTTTAGAAGATGATGTGTAGGAAATGGGGTGCAATGGTGGTCTTTATTTTCAGTGGCTTTAATAGTGTAGGAATGATTTTCTTTTCTTTTTTTATTTCATAAGTCTTATGAAATATAAGATCTCTTCTTTATAAAATTAGGAAATGAGCACTCTGAGGTCACTGAAAAAAAATCAAATGAATGAACTAGAATAAAATCACCTACTACTTCATAATTTTTCTTCTTCCTTTCCTTCGTTTCTTCTTTCTGTCTCCCTTCCACCTTCTTTCCTTTCTTTATTCCTTTGTTCTTTCCTGCCTTCTTTTTTTATGCCTATTAATATAATTTTTCCTATTTGCCACAAAAATTGTTTTGCTGCATAAAAATAAATGTAGACATCTGATTTTGCTATTTATAGCAGTTAATTACATTTTAATGAAATTAACATTTTGTGAAATGTTTTACATTAAAGAATAACTAATGCCACTAATGCTGAAAATCTTTAAAGAAATTGAAAGAAATCTTTAAAGAAATTGAAATGATTCCAGAATCAACCCTTGATGCAAATATTATGGTGATTCCAAAACCAGAGAATGCAACCAAGAAAGAAAACTGCAGGCCAATCTCCCTAATGAACATAGATGCAAAAATCCTTAATAGGACACTGGCAAACAAAATGCAGCAAATCACCAAGGTGCTTATACATCATGACCAGGTAGTATTCATCCCAGGGAGGCAAGGATGGTTCAAAATATGCAAATAAATAAATGTAATATGCCATATTAACAGGATCAAAGACTAAAACCATATAATCATCTAAAAAGATGCAGAAAAAGCATTTCACAATTTCCAACGCTTATTCTTGGTAAAAAACAAAACAAAACGGGGGCTGGGGATTTAGCTCACCGGCAAAGCGCCTGCCTGGCAAGCGCAAGGTCGTGAGTTCAGTTCCCGGTACCAGAGAAAAACCAAAAAAAACAAAAACAAAACAAAACAAAAAAACCTAAAGAATATTGTAATAGATGTCTTTACCTCAATCTTATACAAGCCATCTATGACAAGAGAAAAGATAACATCATATTAAATGATCAAAAACTGAAAGCTTCAACTCTAAAATCAGGAACAAGACAAGGATGTCCATTATCACCACTTTTATTCAATATAGTTCTGAAAACATTAGCCAGAGCAATTAGACAGGAGAAAAAATAAAAGGACTAAGGATAGGAAAGGAAGAAATTCAGTTACTATTATTTGCATGATATTCTGCATAAGGACTCCAAAAACTCCACCAAAAGACTTGTAGATTTAACATCCAAATTCAGCAATGTAGGAGGATACAAAGCCAATACTCAAAAATCAACAGCATTCCTATACACAAGCAACAAACTCATTGAAAGAGAAATTAGGGAAAGCACACCCTTTACAATAGCATCTTAAAAAATACAATACTTAAAATCAATCTTACAAAAGGATGTAAAAGAACTGTACAGTGAAAATTACAGTACCCTTTAAAAAGTAGATCAAAGAGGATATCAGTAAATGGGAAGATATCCCTTGCTTTTGAGTAGGAAGAACCAACATAGTGAAAAAAGCCATATTCACCAAACTGCTATACAGATTTCATGCAATCCAAATCAAAATAGCATACTTCACAGATCTAGAGAAAACACTCTTAAAATTCATTTGGAACCAGAAGAGACCTAGAGGAGCAAAAAGCAAACCTAGGCAACAAAGGCAAGCAATCCCAGACCTGAAATTATACTACAAAGCTAGTGTGATAAAATTGTCATGGTACTGGCAATAAAAAACCAGGCCTGAGGGTCAGTGGAACATAGAAGAAGATGTAGACACAACTCCAAATACACTCAGCCTCTTACCTTTGACAAAGCAGCCAAACATGTTCACTGGAAGAAAGATAGTCTCTTTAATGAATGGTGCTGGAAAACTGTCTTCCCACATGCCAAGGACCAAAACCAGACCCATATCTATTGCTGTGCATTAAACTGAAGGCAAAATGGATCAAAAATCTAAATATTAAAAACAGAAATACTAAATTTACTGGAAGAGATCATAAGTAGGAATCTTGAAGATACAGGCATAGGTAGAGACTTCATAAATAAAACCCAGACTGCAAGAGAAATATTACAAAGAATCAACAGATGGAATGTCACCTTATTAAAAAGCTTTTGCACAACAAAAGAAATCACCAACAAAGTGAAAAGACTACCCAGACTGAGAAAAAGTTATAGCCAGTTGTTCCTCAAAGGACTTATATCTAGAACATATAAAGAATTGAAATACAAATGGCAAATAAATACATGAAAAGATGTTCAACATCACTGGTCATAGAAGAGATGCGAATTAAAACAACACCGAGATTGGCTATGATGAAGAAATCAACCAATAACAAATGGTGGGAGGCTGTGGGGAAAGGAACACTTCTCTACAGTTGGGGGAATGTCAACTGGTGCAACCACTGTGGAAACAATGTAGAATTTCCTTAAAACCTAAAACCAGAGGTCCCGTTTGACCCAGCTGTTCCCCTTCTTGGTATCATCCCATAAGAATTAAAAACATGATAGCGCAGCAATATATGTGTGCCCATGTTTATAGCAGCATAATTTGTCATAGCTAGATCTTGGAAAGAACTAAAATGCCCATCAATTGAGGAAGACATAAAAAACATGGATTTTTTTTATATAATGGAGTACTACTCAGCCATAAAGAAGGATAAACTGGAGACTTTTACAGGTAGATGGATGCAACTCAAGACCATACTTATAAGGGAAATAAATAAGAGCCATAGGTGTGAACATCATACTGTCTCCCTAATGTGAGAAAGTAAACCAAGTAAACAAAATCCAAAATGTACAATAGATACTGTGAATTGGGATGAAACTGTTCAAAACAAAGACAAACTGATAGGGGAAGGGAGAAAGGGAAAAAGAAAACACATATTTATACACAAGATATTTAAGATAGTTACACAGTTGGTTTCTCTTAATTTATTGAAAAGAAAGTGTTGTGCTAATATTTTTTGGACAAGATCTCATGCCTATATCTTGTACTCTGAATAATTACTATGAAGACAACAATACACAATGTATCAACTATTGTAACTCTCCTACTAACTTGTTTTGAAACTCTGGTTTGTTGTTTTTATTTTTTTCTCTTTAAAAAATAAAGAATAGACTTCTTAATGACAGCCGTTCTTCTTGGGGTGAGATGGAATCTCAGTGTTGTTTTAATCTGCACTTCTCAAATAACCAATGATGAACATATTTTCATATATTTATTCACCACTACTATTTCTTCATGTGAGAAGTGTGTGTTCATCTCAGATGCCAATTTTTTGCATTGAGTCTGAATTTTGGGGGCCTGATTTTTTAAATTCTTCATATGTTCTAGATTTTTCTAAGGGGTAGTTGGCTAAAATTTTTTCCCAATTTATGGGTTTTCTTTTTACTGTACTGGTAATTTATTTTGATGTGCATAAATTTTTCAATAAGAGGCAATCCCAGTTGTTGCTTCTTTGAAGTAATTCCCGTGCAGTTTGGTTTTTGTTCATGAACTTCTGCCCACTCTTATGTCTTCAAGATTTCTACCTACTTTCACTTCCAGTAGATTTAGTGTTTGTGTTTTAATATTTAGATTTTTGATACATTTTGACTTTAGTTTAGTGCATGGTGATAGACATGGATCTAGTTTTAGTCTTTGGCATGTGGAGAGCTGGCTTTTCCAGCACCACTTAGTAAAGAGGCTAATTTTCTTCCAGTGAACGTGTCTGCACCCTTGTCAAAGATAAGGTGGCTGAGTTTGTTTGTAGTTGTGTGTGTATCTTTTAATCTGTTCCATTGATCATCAGGTCTGTTTTTTTGCCAATACTATGCTGATTTTATCACAATACCTTTGTAGTATAATTTCAAGTCGGGGATTGTGATGCCTCTTGCATGGCTTTTGTTGCCCAGGGTTACTTTTTCTATTCTAGGCCCTTTTTTTATTCTCTTTAAAGTAAAAAAGGAATAGACTGAAAGTCTGTGAGCAAATAAAGACAGAAGGTCATGTGAAACACTAGGTAGTGCATTTCTCATTTTCCCACCTTCTCTGTAACATTTTCTTTCTCTGTATTCCTTTGAGATTGGCTATACTCACTAATAATTCATCAATGTTAGGTGACTCTGCAGGCACATGCCATTTTAGATTAAGTGGAGCAAAGTAATTAAAAGTGGGCAATTAACCATTGCTAATATCGGTTCTTTGAACAATATTTAAATTATTGCTGAGCACCTTTACATGCTGGGTACTATAAAAATTAGAGTGGACATGGTGACAAACAACCGTGCATCCATCTTTCATATATTTTATTAACCTAGAACAAATGGTAAATGTAAGAAATTATACCAGTAAATGTAAAACTTCCAGTGGAGCAAATGATGTAGAGGAGATATATGAGGTGATATGAAAGCCTAAGAAGATATAGTTGATCTATTCAAGAATATGAGAGAGAAGTCCATGAAAGAAATGTATTGGGTTTAAATTAAACAAAAGAGAGAGAGAGCTAGATAAAGAAATAAGGTATCATTCTAGGGTGGGGCAGAGGAACACATGGTGAGAAAAAAGAGATGGAAAGAACCATGAGGCTGGAGAAAAAAGGTAGAGACAGTGTCTGGTGCGATGGAACAGTAGAGAAGCAGTAGAGCTAAAACGCTGTAGGGTTTTGTAGACTCACATGACAGCTTCGGTTACTATCCCAAAAGCATTTACTACATAATTATGTTGTCAGTAGAAATAACCACCATTACACCTATCACCATTTCCACTTCACCATCATTACCATCATCACCACTTCTGCCATAGCAGCAGCAGCAGCCACAGCATCATTTTTTCTACCATTTTTGCTTTTACGAGAGATGTTTCTTATTTAAATATGCAATAAGAAAAGATCTCTCTGGTAAAATGTCAAAGCTAGATCAAAGAGAATTGTCTTCGTTACTTTTTTCTCGCTGCTGGGACAAAATACCTGATGCCCAGAATTAAGGAAGGAAAGGTTTATTTCGCTTACAGTTTGTGGAAGTTTCAGTCCGTACTTGGCAGATTATAAGGCAGAGTGGCACATGGCAAAGAGCTACAGCTCACTGCAGCAGAGCACAGCTAAGCAGCAAGCACACACCAGGGCAGAATAGGGGAGGAATGTCCCCAAGCAGCTTCTTCCTCTCCCTTACATATGGAAACTATCCACCCCAGGGCGGATATAGCTCTCACACCCACAATTATTCAACTCTAAAAGCCTGGCCCATGGTCGCTTGAGGCTTTGGGGGAACACACAGATTCAAACCATAACAAGAATCTAGATTGGTAAAAGATACATTAAAAGAAGCAATGGTGGTTTAACAAGGAACTGATTACAAAAGCTCATGCTGTGGAAGTGGTAGTGAAAATGGAGACCCTAGATTACTAATAAGGTGATATTTAATGTAACTGGGTAGTGAGTTGGATGACAAAACTGAGGCAAAGGAGACTGCTAGGACTGTCACTCTCAGCCTCCTGGCTTCTATAATGGGATGGACAGTGGCACTGATCACTAGAGGAAGGAACACTGGGTTAATGGAAGATGATAAATTCAGTTTGGAATACACTGAGTTTCAAGAGGCTTAATGGGACATCAAGAGATTTCAGCAGACATAAGGTATGAACCTAGTTTAGAGAACCCGTCTTTCATAGAAACATAAATACGAACTCAATCTGAGCAGGTATAATTGAACCTATGGGGTGAAGGCAACTACCTGAGAGTAAATAGTGAGAAGAGGAGCAAATGTGGGCTTAGAAAGTAAACAAACAGGAGCACTCACCACAAAAATGAAAATAGTGAGAATTCAGCCAAGGAACTCTCCCTCTCTCCTTCCTTCCCTTCCTTCTCTCCTGCCTGCCATTCTTGTTTTGCATTTCTTCTTCCTTCTTTCTTTGTTTCTATCTTTATTGTCTTAGTTTTCCCAATGCTTATTTATCTGAATAATGGCTACATCTTGTTATGGTCATTCTCACCATTTCTTGCACATAGAAGTTTTTGAAATGGTAGAAATAGTGATGCTGTGGCTGCTGCTGCTGCTGCTGCTGCTGCTGCTGCTGCTGCTGCTGCTGCTGCTACGATAGAAGTGGTGATGATGGTAATGATGGTGAGGTGGTAATGGTCATAGTTGTAATGGTGGAAATTTCTACTGGCAACATAATTATATAGTAAAGCCACAAGAACTTCGGTTAATTGCTAGTCTTTGAAATAAAATCTTTCTGAAATATTTTCACACATGTTATTGATTTTTTTAAACAGAGGAACCCAAAGATAAGTTAACCTTTCCTTAATAATTCAAGATCATCATTTAAACATAGGTTCTTCTTAATGGGCTCTCACATGTTAAAGGTCATTTAGAAGTCTAAACTCTAGCATAATTAGAGCCAAATTCTTGTGCTGATTGACAGCTTTATCTGTTGGTTATATTGTTCTATCATGACTATCCCAAGATTTGCTTTTAATTTGCTTGAAATCAAATAATCCACTTTATTAGAACTGTGACTAAAGTAAGCGTGAAGTGCGACTTAATGGATCCTGAATAAAGTATAGATTTTATGACATCTATTGGGGTAGATGAGGGATTGTAATTGCTTCCTTTCTGATTGGTTGTTATCTTTCAGATGGTTGATATTGCCAGATGGTGTCTATGGGAGTGCATCTGTGCGTTAATTCACAATTATACATAGAACAACTTTCTTTATATGGAATTGTATGTAGATAGATTTTGACATATAATTTTGCATTTATTTAACGCCTTTCTTTTATTACTTTTTAATATTTATGATAGAATTTCAAATCAACTATCTGCATGCATCACCTTAGTTGAAAAATCATGAAACATTTAATAGAGAAATGCACATACAGAATGTTCTATGATTCTGTACACCTTTCTCAGGAAAGTAAAATAAATATGCAAGCAGCTCAGGCCAATATAAATATATAATGTTCCAAGAAGTATAATTTCCAGAGAAGGGTCCTATTGAACACTGAAAGCAACTTGATAATGCAACCCTAATTATGAAAGGTAAAAGTTATGGGACTATGGAAACATGCATGTTTAGGTATGCAGAAGGAAAAGCAGGAAAGTTTGTTCACCAATATTTTCATAGTTCGTATTCCATAGTGGTAGAATTTCAGTTGGTTTCATTATTATTGTGGTTATATTTATTCAAATTATTTAAAATGAATAAGTATTACTTATATCAGAAGCAAAATTAAGCAATAAAACAAACTACAGTACTTAGGAATAAGGGGGAAAACACTGAAGATTTTAATGAACCAGAATTGATATGTAGGAATCAATAATAAAATATACTTTACTGGTAATTTATTATTTAAAGACCATCACTTATATCTTATGTAATTTTTGCTCTAATTTTTTCATAATAAAACATTCAGAATATTTCAAATAAAATAATTAATAAGGAAAATGAAAATTAATATCCCATTTTTCACTCTTTCATAGCAAGAAAAAACACTTTAAATCTTGTTTCTACTACCTATTATTTCTAGCTATCTCAGTACAATGTTTATAAGATGCTGTATTATTTATCATGTAGTAGTAATAGTAGTATACTGACTTCCTCCTAGAGTACAGAGAACTTGTGGTTCACTTTAATTATCCCACCTTTATTTTGTCTTCAGTCAAATATATTTATCACATTTATTCAATTTGTTCTTTTTGAATACTTATGTAACATACCTATACCTTCATTCCTTCTTATAGAAACTTTACTTCTCAAATTATAAAATGAAACTATACATGTTCTTACCTATATTGTCTTCCCTATTTCTCATATTCAGGTTCTTACTTTTATAATATTTTATCTTTTGTTTTTCTTATTATCCTGTCCATTTTTTAGTTTACAAAAGAAACAAAATTTCATAATAAAATAATAAAAGAATAGCAATAATTATTACACTTAGTTCTTCAAAGTGATTACTCAGAGTAAAAGACATCAAACAAAATGATTGATTGATGCAAAAAGAAATGGGCAGATAACAACACAAAGCCTTTTGCAATAAACTAGTAGCAAAAATGAAAAAATTGGCTAGCAAATCTTACCAGAAAAAGTAAAAAAGACAAATTAATGCCACTAAAATGAAAAAAGTCAAGTTGCAATGCTGAAATCTAGAAAATTTTACATTGTTTAGTTTGATAGATTTAAATTTAGTTTGATAGATTTTTAGTTTGATAAATTTAAGTGGGTGTTGCAGATCCATACTCATTTCTGTTGATTAATCTGTAAGCTGACTCCAAAGATAGGAACTGTTGAAAATATTAAAATGATCGTAGCTATGTACTGAGTACTGGTTATTTCCGACTACTACAAAATTAGTGGCTTACATTCATGTACATTCTTAGTGCATAATTTCTGCATGTCAGAAGTCAGACTAGCTTAACTGGGTTTTCTAATTTTGAGTCACACGTTGTTGCAGTCATAGCATGGGCCAAGGATGTAGCTAACCTACCTGCCATCTTCATGATTTGGGAGAATTCATACTGCTAAAATGGCCATACTACCAAAGGTGATCTACAGCTTCAATGCAATTCCTGTGAAAATACCAAAGACAGTTGTAATAGCAATTTTGAAATTCACACTGAAGCACAAATAAAAACAAATAGCACAAGCAGACATTGTGATTTATACTAGAAATGTCCCCTAAAGTTCCCCTGAGCCTGGAAGGTGACTTCATCCTGGGGGTAGGGTTCGCATGAGTGGATTCACCCATTGGCGAGTTTAGGTTTAAATGTGCTATCCGAAGTTGAGACCTGGTTGGAGGATAATCACGGGGGCGGTATCATACGAGGATACAATCTTGTCTCCGGCTCTTGGTCCTCTGTCTTTGCTTCTTGCTTGGTATGGATTGAGCAGCTATCCTCCATCAGGCCGTTTTATGTTGTTTCTGCCCTGGACTCAGCCAGCTTTGGACTTAATGCACAGGCAATGATGAATTCCTTTTCCTCAAGTTGCTGGGTGTTGGGTATTTTGTGATGGGAAAGTTACTAATACTGAAAGGAGTGGCTTTGTTGCTGTGACTGTGCCTGACTGTGAGGTTCGGAAGCTTTTGGAACTTGGTTGCCAGAGGAATTCAGAAAGTATGAAGTGAAATAGAGAAACAGAGTGTGATGAGTGATAGTCAGAGTTTATGAAAAACAGAATAAGAATGCGAATAGTAAAGGCCACAATGAGGAAGTTTCAGGAGGGAGTAAAGACTCCTTTGGCAATTGGACTAAATACCATGCATGTAACATTTTGCAAAAAAAATTGTATTTTTTGCCTATGTCCTGATACTTTGTAGGAGAGTAAGATTAAGGCAGTGGAGAAATTGGCCTGGTGAAGGAAATTTCAAAGCAACTTAACATTCAGGTTGTAACATGGGTATTGCTAGCTGCTTTTAGCTAGATCTATAGAGAGAAGTAGGACAAAAAAGCAGATGTGAAAAGTTCATAGTTTCACTAGAGAGAAAGTGTCTGAAAAGTTTTGGTCATGGCAAGGTAGTTGAAAATATTAGCATTAAAATTAGGCAGGTGCCTTGCATTAGGGCAACAAGAGATGGCTTGAAAGCATTTCATGAATGAGCAAAACTTCACCTGTCACACACTCAAGGATATAAGAAAAGAAAACTTTCATTTGTGAGGAGAACCCCTCAGCCCTCTGCTCCAGAAGGGCTAGTTAAGGAACTGGTTCTCTAGGATTCATTTCAACATGCTTAGCCGTCCAGAAACTCAGATACCACTACAATCGTGGCTCAAAGAGCTCAGCTGCTGTTTGAACTGGAGGCAGACCTTGCAGAATGGAAGTTATTAGATCATGGGTATTTCCACCCGGATTTCAAAAGAAGGCATTGTGCTCCTAAGAGAGCAATGTGTGCAGCTGTGAAAATAAGGCCAAAGGTACAGTGGCGACTTCAAGGATTTGGAGATGCCAAAGACAGAATGTTTGCTAATGAACTGATAAGTAGTATTACATCAGATTTAAAACTTCTGACAGCAAAGGAAACAATCAACAGAATGTAGAGATGACCTATAGAATTGGAGGATATATTTACCAGACAGAAGATCCGTACGCAGAATGTACAAAACATTAACAACCCTTACACACAAAAAGAAATCCAATCAAAACGGGAAAGTTATATAAACAAATACATGCACTCAAAGGAATCAGATGGGGATAGAGAGATGTGTGCACACCCATGTTTATTTGGTAGTATTGACCATTGCCAAGTTATGAAATCAGCCTGGATGCCTATGAGTGGATTAATGGCTAAAGACAATGTGGTATACATACAGATTTGGAGCATAACCCAGATATAAATAAGAATGAAATCTTGTCATTTGCCAAAAAATGGGTGGAACTACAGAACAGTCCATTAAACTAACTAACTAAGCCAGACACAGAAAAAAAAAATGACTATTAGAGAATGGAAAGAGACTGGAAGAGAGGGCTGGGAGAAAAGGGGAGGAGAAGTGATGAGAGAGATTAAGAGAAGATCGGAATAAGGGTGAATGTAATCAAAGCACGATATATGCACTTTTGGAGATGTCATATTGGAATCCATTAATTTGTACAACTAATAATTATAATTTATAAATGACATAGAGAATAATCTGCCTCCAAGCTGACACTGTCACTGTTAGAATTCAGTTTCTTAAAAATTATAGGACTAAAGGCCAGAGTTTTTTATGAATGTTGGCCAAAATCTGCCTTGAGCTCCTCAGCAAGTGTTCTTCTTCATAATTTAGCTCACATCATAGCAGCTAATGCCAGCGAAGCCAGAAGAGAGACAACTAGCTAGATAGATGGTACAATCTTACATAATGTAACCATGAAAATGGAATTAATCTTTTTATTATTTTTATTTGTTTACAGTACTCTGAATAAAGAGACCAAAGAGGATTGCAGAAAATGGAAAGATACCCTTTGCTCATGGAAGGGAAGAACCAACATTGTGAAAATGGAAATACTCTCAAAATTGTTGTACAGAATTCATGCAATCCTGATCAAAATACCATCAGCACACCTCTCAGATCTAGAGAAAATATTCTTAAAATGACTGGAACTGTCTGGAACCAGAAGGACTTAGAATAGCAAAGACAATCCTGAGCAACAAAGGAAAGGCAAGAGGCATCACAATCCCTGATTTGAAATTATACTACAAAGCTACTGTGTTAAAATCAGCATGGCACTGGCAAAAATAAAGACTTGAGGATCAATGGAACAGATACAACTATAAACACACTCAGCCACCTTATTATTGACAAAGGGGACAAACATGTTCAATGGAAGAAAATTATCTCTTTAATAAATGCTGCTTTGAAAATTGGCTTTCCACATTCCAAAGACTTAAAGTAGTCCCATGTCTATCAAAGTCAAAATGGATCTAAGATCTAAATATTAAAATAGAAACACTAAATCTACTGGAAGAGAATGTTCGTAGAAATCTTGAAGACACAGGGGTAGGCAGAGAGTTCATGAACAAAAATCAAACTGCATGTGAAATACTTCAAAGCATCAACAACTGGGATGTCATCCCATTAAAAAGTTTTTGCACATCAGAGGAAATCACTAATAGAGTGAAAATAAAATCCATGAACTGGAGAAAATTTTAGCCAAATATCCCTCAGACAAAGGACTTCTATTTAGAACATAGAAAAAATTTTTAAAAAATAAGCTCATACCACCAAATTCAAACACCCAATCAAAAAATGGGCATCTGAGATGAATACACACTTCTCATATGAAATAATACACATGGCAAATAAATATATGAAAAGATATTCATCATTGTTTGTTATTCAAGAAATAAAAATTAAAACAACACTGAGATTCCATCTCATGCCAGAAAGAATGGCTATCATCAAGAAATCAACCAATAATAAATGCTGGAGAGGCTGTGGGGGAAAAGAAACCCTTCTCCACTGGTGGTGGGAGTATAGACTGGTATAACCACTGTGGAAATCAGTGTGCAGGTTTCTCAAAAAACTAGGATTAGAGGTCCCATTTGACCCAATTACTCCTCTTCTGAGTATTTTCCCAGAAGAACTGAAAAAATCATCATGTATGTTCACCCGTGTTTATAGCAGCACAATTTTTCATAGCTAAATTTTGGAAACAACCTAAATGCCCATCAATTGAGGAATGGATAAAAAAAGATGTATTTTTATACAATGGAGTATTACTCAGCTATACAGAAAGATTAACTGGAGGCTTTTATAGTAAATGGATGCAACTAGAGACCATACCGTAAGTGAAATAAATCAGGGTCATATATGTAAGCATCGTATTTTCTCACTAGTGTGAGAAACTGAATAAGGAAATAAGATCCAAAAGGTACGATAGATATTGTTAAAAGGAAAGAAGCTGCTCAAAAGGAAGGAACAACTGGGATGGAGAAAAGAAGTAAAAAAAGAAGGGAAATAAATAGATATATACATATATATAAGATAGCAAAGATAACTGTACTAATTTCATTAGTTTATTGAAAGGAACAGTTAGTGCTTATATTGTTCTATTAATTTCACATGCCTATATCTGATAATCTGAGCAACTACTTTGAAGATAACAGTATGCAATATACTAACCATTGTTAATTTCCTATCCTCTTGTTTTGAAATTCTGTATCATTTTTAGGTTTATTTATTCTCTTTAAAATAAAAAAATCTGAATGAGATAGAGTAAAAAGAACAAAGTGACCATTCCCCCTTAAGATTACACAAAACCATGGGTATCAAAAGAAAGGATAGTTGTGAGACATGTTATTATTTTTGCATCATCACAAGCTATATAATTATTGTTCTTTATAACACTGGCTAATACACTTTATTATGAATCCTTGACGTTATAACTTTCCAAAAGTTTCTGATTATTTTCTTTCTGTGCACTATCTTTTTTGCAAACTCATTATCCTCCCTAACAAAAAAATTGATATTAAGTCAGATTTAAAATAAAACTTTCTGTCCAGAGACCTTCGTGCTGCTCCTATCTGAATTTATTGGTCCCTAAGTTTACAACACACCGGGCCTTGACTTCACTATTTTCTCATGACAGCTCCATCTACAATTTTGCCCACAGTATGCGTTCAGTTTGCATACTTTAATTCAGTAAGTATCTAATCTGTGTCTACCATAGGGCAGACATATTCTAGTGCAATCAAATAGTGTAGTAAATAGCAGAAAAAAGAGTAAAGATTTCTAAACTTAAGGAGTGTGTATTTGAGCAAAAGGAGAGAGACTATGCAAAGTAAATGTGAAGTCTGTGTAGCTTTTCTAGTCTTGAAGGATATTTAGAAAGAAAACAAAGAAGTAGAAACGGCAAAGGATAGAAACTGTGCACAGGCAGATGTTAGAGCAGTGGGGAATTAAGTTTCAGACAGGGCGGTCAAGGAAGTTCTCGCTGCGAAGAAGCTATGTGAAGAAGACTTAAAGCAGGCAAGGAAGTGAACTCTATGTGAGCTCTTAGGAAAGAACTCCGCATGCAAAGTAGGCTTCAATCTATAAACAACCGTGCTTTGTAGCATATCTCATTGCCAGCACTGTCAAAACCAATTATATCTGGAGTTATTGCCTGAACAAAAGTATATAATGAGTTGTTTCAGGGAAAACTTGTAGAATAGAGTTGCTGTCTTGGTGGAAAGGGTTGACCACTCTATCCCATCTTCTGTGAGGGGTTTGCCTTTGGAGCACACACGGAGGACTGGAGAGACGTGGACAAACACCAGGGACCCATCAGAGGCTATGAGGCAACCGCCGCTGATAAAGCAGAAGTCACGCAGCAGAGACGTACCAAGTTCCAGACAAGCAGAACCAAAGAAAAGCACAGGCAGCAGAAATCTGAAACCAGAAATTGTTGAGCTATCGAACTGCTGACAGTAGAGTTCGTTGGTATAGGAGGATCAGTGTCCATATCTCCCCGTCTTCTGATGAGTCAGTTTCTTCAATTATTTCTGGTTTTTACCATAAAACCCTGTTCCCTAAGGCAATGCAAGTGTCTATGCCTGAAAGAATTTCAAAAACCAAACAAAACCCATAATAATTAGCTTGGTTATTATTTAATTGAAATGTTTTCTTTAATTCAATTTATTTAAAATGGTAGATTTGGAATATGAACAGCTTTAGCGGCTTCTAAAGTCATTCTAAACTAAAACCTCTATAGATACATGCTTGTTTTTTCCATATTGTAGATGTAAGACTTTTATTTTTGTTGAGGTTGTCTCTTGTCCACCCAAGAAATTTCTAGGACCCATATATTGAAATGAATATTACCATCTTTCAGGCTGCATTTTCTGTTCATGTCTATTCTGGAGACATGTACAGTTTCTCTATGTTTCTAGTTAACTATTAACGAACATGTTCCCTCCCCCTTTTACATAATTACTACAGTGCATCTCAATCCATTAGTGCAAAGGTAGGAAGTAACTATATGCCCTCACCTTGGGCAATTGTCACCACATCTCTCTCCATTAAAATCTCAAGGGGCGCTGATTGTGAAATTTGTACTCGGCAACTAATGCATGATAATATCTTGTTATGTAAACTGTAACAGTGAATGCATGGCCTTTGTACTTTAAATAGTCTGTTACTTAAAGACAAAAGCAATTATGTGTAGCAGACTCAGAAGAGGTGCTTTACAGTTGTACATTTAAATTGTTATCTGTTCCATTAGGATAAGTAAAATCAAACATTTCTAGTTTTCTTTCTCTAAATTTCTAGCTTTTATATTACAATAGTTCAAAAATAAGAGCACCTAGTTAAATATGCTTAAGGGTAGGAATTCAGCAGACTCATGCACATTTGTCACTACAATAGACATTTAATAATCTCTGTTTTCCTTATGGAAAGAACTGAGAAAAATTATGAAAACAGAACGTAATGCTTACCACAATTATTTTGCTATCCTCAGCCTCTGATGTGCTAAAGAGTATGGAATTTTTTAAATCAGTTGTTAAGCAATTTTATATTTTTCAGAGTTCTCAGCCATGGTTTCTTTACAACAAATCTTGGTTATTATAAAAGTGTGTACACTCATATATGAATTCCCTGACCTGTTATTATGAATCTATTTTGCCATAGATTCCTTAGTCTAAATAGCACAACATAAAAAGAAATGTTCTTTGAAATTTTGGAAATGATAAAATAACTTTGCTGTTTATCAATCCAACACTTTGATTTCTCTTGAGCATTTCCTCAAGACAGCTTGTTCCCATTTGTTGAATTTGAATTATTTTAGATAATGTCCTTGACATCATATCAACTCCCTAGGCGAGCATTACAGTTTCACAGAAGAGAAATTCTGTCAGGAGAAAAGCCAAGATCCCATGAGATCCAAACTCTATTTTCATATAAATGTATTTAATGAGAATTGGCAGAGGCAAAAGAGAATGGAAGATAAGTTCATCTAAGTGGAAGCTGAGTGCTTCGGGTTGATAGAAAGCTTAATGTATAAAATATGTGGCCCAGGAATATCCATTGATTAGATTAGATCCCCATTGGTAACACATCAAAGATAGCTGTTGGACACTTGCATCAGTCACTAAGTTTTGCGGAATGTGGAAAAAGCCAGATATTTTCAAACTTCAACAAACCAATTTGTAAGCATGACACAGTAGGATAAAATGTATTGTTCACACTTCAATCTCAGCCACTGGAGAATTCCCCCAGCTTTGTCCCATTTAGGGTCCAGTCACTTCCTCTCCTATGGAAACACTTAGCTGACATCATCAGAATATACAGGTTCTGCTCCCCACACACACATAGTAGGCCCTTCTCTAAAAAGACGGTAGCAAAGTAAGAAAGAGACTCTCATTAGACAACAGGAAAGGAAGAAAGGAGACAGGGTTCCTGGCTGGTGATAGGGGGCATGAATATGATGAAAATACACTGTACTTACTGAAGTCTCCTAAAACATATCTGAAAGTAACAAGAAGGGGAGGGCATAGTGGTGACAGTGGAAATGATTAAGTTATGTAATGTACATGCACAAATTTGCAAAACTTAAACCCATGAATAAGTATGTGTAATCATTCTAGCTGTGGTAGTAAATGCCTGTAATTCCAGCACTCACTGAGCTAAGGCAGAGAGATCACTGTGCATTCGAGGACAGGCTTGGCTGCATAGTGAGAAGACCCAGTCTCAAAATGAAAATAAAATAAACTTGTTCACTCAGTATGTACTAATAACAATGTAGAAAAGTTCTATCGATTAACAGGAAGCGGTGATTCTGCAGTTCCATGGATTCCTGCTTTGTGAGAGCACAGGGTAAGCATGGACAGGAACAAATGGGAGTTGGGAGTAGAAAAAGAATAAGAGAACTTTCTACATATTTGCCTGATTTTCTGTGTACTTGTTGTACACACTAATGTTGGAAGGTGTACTGAGCTGAGAGTAGGAAGGATGGAAGGGAAAATGTGAACAAGGGTACAGGAGAAATAGAGCGCTAATACTTTAGTCCCGCATAGTCCTGTGTTGAGTAGGATAAATCTTCCCTCTGTGTTGTATCCTCCATATTTATCATAAGTACTTCAGGTTATTCTCAAACAATCAGGAAATACACAAAGATCCCCCATCAACCACTATCACCAGAGCTACCTTCAGTAAAAAGTATTTCAAAATTTCATGGACTTAGATTTGCTGTAACAGAATAGAGTGTACAGTCCACTGTCTCATTAGAAGTTTGTCAAGCCTTGCTAACAAGGCAAAGATCTTTTAGATCTTTAAGGTACTCAAGGCAAAGATCTTTCAGAGTTGTTAAAACTCATAATAAAATTATTAGATTTATTAAAACTTATAAAAAGATCATTTAAGTGAATTCAAGAATTTGAAGAGAAAATATGTAAGGAAGTGATAAAGTCTCACCAATGGAATGGAATGGAATGGAATGGGCTAGAATTTTAACTTTGTTAAAATAATAATAAATACCACACAAAGAAATATAAAGCAATGAGATCTGTTAAATCACTTCAAAGGAGTTCGCTTGGTAGTTATCAGTGTAAGGATTTTTGACTTTAAGTGTAGAAAGTTACTAGCTGAAGGGAAAGTGAAAATAAAATACTATATTTCACAATGTTGATGCTTAAATTTATATATCTGTGATCTTTATCTCTATATCCTTAATGTGCAAAATGTCTAAAGATGTTAGGAGGTTGTTAACATTATTCTCAATTTGTAAAGTGCCCACTTAGCAACACAAATTATGCAAGGTCAGTGACAATTGTAAAATTAAAAAGGAAACCAGAAGTGTATATTAAAAATTACCACGAAATTTTCATATTTACTTCTTTCCCACCACATCCCCTTTTAACTAGGTTTTCAGTTCTTGGTTATTCTAACATAAGTTAGAATAATAGTTTGTTAAGAATGATCACTTGGATAATTGCTCTTAGTATAACACTTCATTCACTAAGTGTTATATTCTGAATGTTTATCCACCAAATTCATATGTTAAAACCAAGTCATCAACATGATAATTTTAGGAAGTGGGATACCTGGGAGAGGATTAGATCACAAAAGTGGAGTTTTCGTGAGTGGAATTCATGCCCTTATAAAAAAGAGGTCATTTCAGCATTTTATCACATAAGTTACAGAGGAAAGTCATTGCCTAGGAACAGGGAAGCAGTTCCTTACCAGTCACCTCATCTGCCATTATCTTGACCATGGGTTTCCCAGCATTCAGCACTGTGGAAATAAATTTCTATTGTTTATAACCCATCCTTTTTATGGTATTTTGTTATGCCACTCCAAATACAATAACACATTATTCTGTTATTATACTGTACAATTTATTAATGAAATAGTAGAATTGAAATAAACTCTCCCTAATAACCTTTGTCCCTCTAGAAAGGGAAAATCTGACAGAAGCAGAAGTGCTTGTGTTTACCAGCATATTCAGTATAACAGATTCAGTGGAAAGGCAAACTAATACTTAGAATATTCTTAAGCAATTCACTGTCATAGTCTTCTATTATGATAGCTCCATTTTTAATTTTTGACCTTTAATATCTATTTTTATTGTAATAATTTATATAAAATCCTAATGCACTTAAGATAAAAAGGACTAATCTCATCTTCCAAATTACCTTATAAATTTGTGTTTGTTTATATGTGTTAGTCACACTTTCCTTGTGGGACAAAGTGCTGGATATTCATAATTTAAAGGAGAAAAGGTTTGTTTTGATTCATGGTTTCAGAGGTTTCTGTTCATGGTTATCTGGCTCTACCAGCCAGAAATGGAATGGCAGAAGGGCCTGCTGGAAAAACCTGCTCAACTCACGGCAGCCAGGGAGCATGCAGAGCTCGAAGAAAGTCCGAGGGAAAGGAAGGGACCAGATAGACGATATACCCCTCCAAGTCACGCCCCAGTGACCCACTCACTTCTTCCAACCAGGCTTCCTTAGGAGCACATTTAGCTCTAAAATCATCATTCATTAAAGAATTCTTGCACTAATAAGAATAGCGTCCTCATAATTTAATTGCTTTCTGAAAGCTCCACTGCTGAACACATGAGATTGAGGAGATAATTTTAGATCTATACTGTAATAGTTTCTTTCTCCAAAAATATACATATATGCACAAACACATATATATGCATATTTACTATAATGTTCATATTTTCATATATAATTACAATAGCTAGGAGTTAAGATCTCACACTAGATTTATTTTATTATAGATCAGTAAAAGGGAGCTCATGTCTTTATTTCAGGCTATTAAATGGATAGCAGAGCTCACATCCTTGCCTGTGAGTGTATATATTGCAATGGCATATTCTGCTCTTCATTTACAAGCTTCCACATGAGATACAACAGTAATATTTTCTTATACTATACTCTTTCTAAATATTCACTAAAATGACATTTTTTCCAGCTAAATTCCAAAACCCAATCATTTCCAGAGACTTTATCGTATAATTAGCTGTGAAATCTTGTAATACTAGATTGAATGAAAAGATTTTGATTTAATAATAAATGTATATTCTAAAAGTAAAAAAACATAGTAGAGGTAAGACTCAGAAACTGTGTTCTAATCTGTGAGCTAATGCCAGTTAGTCATGAAATCACTGTAGCTATGTCGTCCTGTGCTCTATCTCTTCTTCACTTTCTACTCTTTTACATTTTCTTTATCTCTGTTATCTTTTTCATAGTCAATTACTGATCCGTTGTGTAACATTCATTTCCCTCAGTGAACTTTTTTTCGCTTTCAGTCGTCTTCTCTAGGCTATTGTAGAAGATGCAGACACAATTACAAACACACTCAGCCAGCTTATCTTTGATAAAGGAGCCAAACATGCTCGCTAGAAGAAAGATAGCCTCTTTAATAAATGGTGCTGGAAAAACTAGCTTTCCATGTGCCAAAGACTAAAATTAGACTCATGTCTATCACAGTGCACTAAACTAAAGTCAAAATGGATCAAATATCTAAATATTAAAACAAAAACACTAAATCCACCAGATTTTGGTAGAACCTGTGAAGTGAGGATAGTTTTTAGTAGAATGTAACAATCAGTTGGATGGGGGTGAGGATTTAGCTCAGCAGCACAGGGCCTGCCTGACAGGTGTGAGGTCATGAGTTTGATTCCCAGTACTGGAAAAAAAAAATCAGTTGGATGATAAGCAACACTATTTTTTTTTTATTTTTAAGGAGAATAAAAATAATAAACATTGCAAATGATACAGAATTTCACTAAACAAGATGAAAGAATTCAACAAAGGTTGTTATAGTGCATATTATTTTCAAATTAATTGTTCAAATCACCAGATATAAGATTGCAAAATTGGTCCAAAAATTTAAAAGAAAAAAATTTAAGCATTAACTGTTCCTTTCAATAAACCAACAGAAATCAGCAGTACAATTATCCCAGATATTCTTGTATGTACATATATATTTTCCTTTCTTTCTTTCTTTTCTCCTTTCCCTCATCCCAATTGTTCTTTCTCTTTCACAGTATTTATTGTGCCTTTCAGATTTTATTCACCCTTTCAGGTTCTGAGACTAGGGAGACAACACAGTGTTTACATATGCAGGTCTTATTTATTTCACTAATGAGTATGGTCTCTAGTTGTATCCATTTACTATAAAAGCCTCAAGCTTATCTTTCTTTATAGCTGAGTAATACTCTCTTGTATAAAAGTATCACATCTTTTTTATCTATCCTTCAGCTGATGGGCATTTGGGTTGTTTCTAAGATTTAGCTATGGTAAATTGTGCTGCTGTAAACATGGGTGCACATATATCACTGTGGTATGATTTCAGTCCTTCTAGAAAAATTCCTAGAAGGGTAATAGCTGAGTTAAGTGGGACCTCTAATCCTAGGTTTTTGAGGAATCTCCATACTGACTTCCACAGCTGCTGTACCAATCTATACTCCCACCAAAAGTGGAGAAGGATGGTTCCTTTTTCCCCACAGCCTCTCCAGCATTGCTTATTTGTTGATTTCTTGATCATAGTCATTCTTTCTGGCGTGAAATGGAATCTCAGTGTTGTTTTAATTTGAATTTCTTGAATGACCAATAATGATGAACATTTTTTCATATATTTATTTGCCATGTGTATTTCTTCACCTGGGAAGTGTGTATTCATCTCAGATGCCCATTTTGGGATTGGGTCTTTGAATTTTGGAGGTATGACTTTATTTTGTTTTAATTTTTTCTATGCTCTGAATAAGAGTCCTTTGAGGAATATCTGGCTAAATTTTTTTCCAATTCGTGGGTTTTCTTTTCACTCTATTGGTGATTTCTTTTGATGTGCAAAAACTTTTTAATGAGATGAGATCCAAGTTGTTGATGCTTTGAAGTACTTCACATGCAGTTTCAGTTTTGTTCATGAACTCTCCATCTACCCTTATGTCTTCAAGATTTCTACAAACATTCTCTTCCAGTAGATTTAGTGTTTCTGTTTTAATATTTAGATTTTGGGTCCATTCTGACTTTAGTACATGGTGATAGACATGGGACTTGTTTTAATCTTCGGCATATGGAATGCCAGTTTTCAAAGCAGTATTTATTAAAGAGGTAATTTTCTTTCATGCAATATGTTTGTCCCCTTTGTCAAAGTTAAGGTGGCTGAGTGTGTTTGTAGTTGAGTCTGCATCTTCTAATCTGTGTTCCATTGATCTTCAAATGTGTTTTTGTCAGTACCATGCTGATTTTATCACGGTAGTTTTGTAGTATAATTTCACATCAGAGATTGTGATGCCTCCTGCCTTTCCTTTATTCCCTAGAATTCGTTTTGCTATTCTAGGTCTCTTCTAGTTCCAGAAGAATTTTGGTAATGTTTTCCTAGATCTGTGAGGTATGCTAATGGTATTTACTTGGGATTGCATTGAATCTGTGCAACAGTTTGGCAATATGGCCATTTTCACAATGTTGCTTCTTCTTATCCATGAGCAAGGAATATCTTTCCATTTTCTGAAATCTTCAATCTCTTTTTTCAGAATACTGTAATCTTCACTGTAAGATGTTTTACTTCCTCTGGTAGATTGATTCCTAAGTATTTCACTTTTTTAGATGCTGTTATGAAAGATGTGGCTTCCCTAGTTTCTCTCTCAGTGTGTTTGTTGTTTGTGTACAGGAAAACCAACACTAATTTGAGTTATAGTTACAGAAAAACATGTAGCCTTCATAAAAAATCAATTTTTTACAATAATAGAACTTTATTTCAAAATACTTCCACCATCTTTTTACATTTTGAATTTGGCCAATAATATCATAAAGGTAGTTTTTATCTCTTCTCACATATGTAATATGCTTGATTTTGTTTTTAGCTTACGAAGCCTAAAATATTTATGCCTGCCTCTTTTTTAGGAGATGTTTGCCAATCTGTTGTCTAAAGGTTAGATATTCTTCTCTAATCGCAATTCAAACCATACTTCAGAATGTTCTGAGAACAATAAACCAAAAAACATATTAACTTCTCTCTTTCCTGAATGCAAGTAGGACTTAGAACTTACCATACATTTTCCTTTGTATTTATTTGTGTTGTGTGTGTCTGTGTGTGTCTGTGTGTCTCCCTGTCTCTCTCTCTGTGTGTGTGTGTGTGTGTGTGTGTGTGTGTGTGTGTGTGTCTGGCTGGAGGGCTGGCTGGCTGTGTGCCTGCCTATAGACCTCATCTCAGCTCCTCAACACATTTCCAGCATAGAGAAGAAAGAGAATTATTTCACAATTTATTTTGTTTTTAATAAATAGTTACATTTTGATATTAATAAAAATTTGCTCAATAAAATGATATAAATAAATGAGTAAATAAAATAAAGTTTTTGAGTTTTAATAGTAAATCTTATGCAAAATTCACATTTCAGTGATAATACATCTTTAAAACAAAACTTTCATTATTGGTCTCTGGGACTCAGGAATTCTCCAAGTTTAGTATGTGCTGGAGCACAAAAATTCTTAATGGTGTGGAAGAACTTCAGCTGCACCAAGAAAGCCCTGTTAGACTCAAGTCTTTCATCTTGGACTTGGTCAAGGAAACTTGGTTCAATGTTCTGAATCTCTTCTCTGAGGTGATTCGAGGTAGATGATTTCTAAGGTACCTTGAAGTTATGACAGTCTGTGACCGATGCCACAGAGATATGCTGTCCCACCACCAAGTAGCATTTCTGCTCCTTGATATTATATTGAAGGGATACCAGTCATATTTCTATCTGCAAAATATTAGCCCTACTGACAATCACCTTCACGTTGTGAGACATCATGCTCTTGTTTCCCTGTGTCCCCACTTAATTCTCAACGTGAGGTAGGTCATATTTTATCCCCAGATCTTCTTATTCAGATAAAGAATCTATGATCAAAAAGGTTGAACTCATTTACCCACACTTATAAAACTTGAAAGTGTCAAAACTGGAAGCAAAATATTATCTCAAAATTTAAATTATTAATAACTGAGCTATAGAGTATCATTGTTTAGTGGATCCCTCCTGAAAATCCTTTCATCCTTCTAAATTGGGGAGAGTTTATTCATAAAATTCTTGAGTTTGTTTTGCTTAATGTTTTATTTCTTAGTTAACTGTCTGACTAAAATCAAACACAGAAAAAATAGAACAGGGGTGGTAGGAATTTAGAGAAAGGCAGAAAGGAGAACCTATTCGGATAGGTACCATAGATGTGCAATCAACAAAATGAACTTCATTTTGGTTATTAGGTTGCTTAATGCAGGCTTTACTGCCAGTCATAATTCCAGTCTATTATCTTTACCAAGGTGTCAGTAACTTCATGCCCATTAGGAATGAGAATTCTACCCTAATGAGATAGAAAATTTAGGATTGAACTAGAAAATGTGATTTGAAATACCATCCGAGAAGGTAGCGTACTCCTCTCAGGTCTCTTCTCAAAGAATATCTTGATTACCACAAATCATTATTTTAACCAATCATTATATTAACTCTCTTCCTTCTTTTTAGATGAAATCAAACTGTCAAGTTTATATATTTGGTGATTTATTACTTTCTAGCTTCTTCCAAAATAAATTTTAAAATGTGTGTGGGGGGTATCTCTGAGTTTTGTTTTTCAAAAAAAAACCTTGAATTTATCTCAGCTAACTCCTAAAATGGAAATCATTATTTTAATTGTGCTAAGGTGGAAATGAATGGGTATTTTTAATGTGGAGGGGGCAGATAAAGATGGGGAAGGAAGATGAGATGCACTGAGATGGATCTTTTCAGAAATCTAACAAAACCTCTCACCATGGAGCCCCTTGTACCACAAAAATGCATATAGATTTATTTTTATGTTGATGTACCTGTGAGCTTACACACCAGGATGCACTTGGTTAAACAAAAAAGTAATAAATTAATGAAAAATGGTCTTCTAAAATTTGTTGGATCTATAACTTTTTTTTCTTAGCGCTTTAGGTTCATCAAACACAGCTATCATAGTGATTTGCTGTTTTTTCTTCTCTCTAAGCAAACACAGTTTTTAATCAATGTCTCACCCAAGGCAGAATTTGCCAACACAAGTAAACAAGTCTGGTGTAGAAAACTTTCATGTAGTTTGCAAAGATCAGTCAGGCTCTGAGACCAGCCGTACCTTCTTTCTCCAGTTTTCTCTCTCCAGGGCATCTCCTCAGGCTCTCAGGACAGGAGATTAGATCTTTCTCTGGTTATAGACCATGTCTTGGTGCTCACCCTCAGAAGTTCTTCAATTTAAGTGTGTCCCAAGGCAGGAATTTCACTGTCCTGCCTACTTCTGCGTGTGAAATTCGGTTTCCTATTTCAGTTCACAATGTGGCCGATTTGAGTGAGATTAATTGTACTAAATTGCTGAGTAAGGTAAAACTGCAAAGAGTTAAAGAAAGCGATGAAACCTGCTAAAGCATTTGTGCTTCGTTTTAGAGCCTGATTAACTCATGCAATTAGAAGTTGGAAAAACTTCTAATAAAAATAACGATAATTACTCAGTACTTGGAATTTTCCAGTTATAATGCTAAAGCATTTTATTTGGACTGGCTTACCTATCTCACACCAACCCATAAGATAAATATTAGTATTTTCTCAATTAACACATGAGGCCACTAACAAGCCCAAGGACACTGATTCATAAATGATGGCATAAGAAACCCAGATATTTACCCGGCAGGGAGATACCCTGATTACAAGGTGGTTTTCTTGGGATCAGTTCACCGTTGCTTTCTGAATGTGCTGACCCCTGTGATTTCTCCAAGGAAACTCAATTGCATAATCTGTGATAGTGGGGGCTTGTATTCATACTGTCCCCTGAATAAAAAGAAAAGGAAAAAAAAAGAAAGATGGAAAAAAGAAAGAGAGCCTAAAACTTTTCGGTTCTGAAACAATTACACTGAATTCCTCACAATGTAGTCATTCCCTTTGAACTCCTGTGGTAACAGAATTCCTTGTGAAGACCACTCAGTGGTTCTGAGTAAATTCTGGAGTAAGAATGCTCATGTGGCTCGACCAGGTGACACTTATACATCATTGTGCACTTATATAATCTCACCCATAATTTGTGGTCAGTAGCTGTCCCTGCTGATAGGGTTGCTGGTGAGATAATCCATGTAGAGCATGTGGACGGTACTTGGTGAGCCTTCAAAATGTTTTACACACCATGAGTCCTAATGAGAGAATCATTTCTAATAACATTATCACTTTCAGCTGGACAGCATGTGTGAGAACAAAACATCAATTCAGAGATCTTCTTTGATCTATTGATTTCCACTTGGTGATACAATCAGAATAAAACAGTAACAAGACAGCACAGCCTCTTGAACAAAAAGTAGTCTGGCTCAGTCATAAAATTTAAATATCAATTGGTATTTCTATCCCCAGCCATGTTGAATAAGCTAATAATTTATTTGTGTACGTTTTAGGAGAAATTATTAAGTATATAATTATATTTTGGCAATATTATGTACATTAAGGGTTTGGCCCAGAGAATAGTAAGAACTTGGAGTTATTTCAAACCATCTTTATAAAAGTGTCTACCCACCTTCTGTTTAAACAGATAATAACTGCCAAACATTTAATTAACTGAAGAATAGACAAAAGAAACACTTGTTTCTAAATAGCTTACCGAAGCTACAAGGAGCTATGTAATCATAGAAAGAACATTGGCATCTCCTG
This sequence comes from Chinchilla lanigera, assembly GCF_000276665.1. Lineage (NCBI taxonomy): Eukaryota > Metazoa > Chordata > Mammalia > Rodentia > Chinchillidae > Chinchilla > Chinchilla lanigera. The sequence goes on along the minus strand of NW_004955427.1, from coordinate 7,077,893 downwards.
GGCTGGTATGTTTAATACTAACTCTCCTAAATTCAGGCCTGATAGAGCCCTCATTATGGGCTTTCAGTTTGAATTCTGGGTGGTCTGTCACTTCACGGTGTGTACAACCTTGGACGTGGCTTTAAGTTTCCATTTCCTCACTGATGAAGTGAAAATGATAGTACCTACCTCATTACTACTCAAGGCCTTGAAGAGATTATATCTTTTTACCTATTTCATTTGGAACTGGATATGACAATAATTTCACCTTCCTTAAGATTCTGTGTGGTATTTAAAAGGTTAAAATATAATAAACTATAGTTGATCAATATTAAAAGTTACAGATGACAAGAAGTTATGACCTTTTACTTGCAAAAAGACCTTTTACTTACAAAATCTTACATTTCCCTAAATACCATGTTACAAATCACAACATCTTGTGAGAAATGCTTAAATTATGCAACATTATCAAAGAATACTTGAGAAGTGCCTACATAGACAGTGTCATGCTGGATGCTATGATAAAAGCAATAATGATGTAATGTGTAAGAAGTATTTTTCAAGATTTCAAACAAATTTCTAAACTCATTATTTTTACGATCATATTTTCTTATAAAAAGAAGAACATGTTTCTGCAGAGGCCTAGTTTTAATGGACTGGATTCAGATCACAAGCCAGAAGGCACCTGAATTCTTCTGACACCCAAGTCCTGGTTAGGTTCTGCTCAGTGCATGGGACACCAGGTAACTTGGATGCTTTCTATTTAACTGTGGAGCTTATAGGTTGAGAAAGGAAAAGCCACATGGAAACGGACTCCACATCCAATTTCTCATAAAGTTTCTCACAAGAATGCTTTTTAGAAATCATCGTGTAAAGCCTATTTCTTTACAATTGCAGTTGCTCTCTTTTCTCTAGGCAACTGCAAAGAGGAAGTACTTAGATGTCCCCACCGTATCTTAATCTCAGTATGTACACAATAAGATCCAGTGTCTTCATTCATTGCCCCCCTTCAGTTGATGTGGAGCACCTCAGGAGCAGAGGGAAGGAGGAACCCAAGTCATCTTCAACTAATTCTCTTTCTCCCTCATCCTTCCATATCTAATTCTTCACTAACATCTGTCCATAAGTAATCTATACACACTCTCAGATCTTTTCTGCTATTTCTACCCTCACTATTATCCTAGTGAGTGTACCACTACTCTGACCCAAGACCAAACTGCAAAAGCCTTTGAACAATCTATCTATTGACACTTATTCTCATCACTCTATGTATCTGCCCCACTGAATCTAGGAATCATTGCAGTCTTTTCAACACACTTGCTTTGGTCAATCCTTTCTGAATCCCCACCTTTTATCAGTCTTGCTTACTTTTGCTCACTGTGATCCTGGCTTGCTCTGCAGAACCACCACCACCCAGCTCAGATAATCAAAGGATAAAACCCTCTGTCCTCCCCTCTGGACTTAATTTACACTTGCTCATTCTATGGAGCTGAGATCATTTACCTTTCTTAGTCTTCCTACAGAAGCTAATTTCTACGTCAGGCATTACTTTTCCTATCATACGATCTGTCTTAGAGCCATATAACTTAACATTTACCACAATTTTAATTTCATAATTGCTGCTGATTACTTGAAAAATGTATCTTCCATTAGACTATGGGTAACTCATTATATCTTCAATGCCTTGTACAATTTTAGTGCAACCATTCAGTAAATACATTTTTATTGAATAAATTAGTAAATTATGTGGTTGAATTCTCATAGATTATGAAATATTAAAATAATAAATCCCACCATAGTTAAGGCATACCTAAATCTCATGACTGTAGCAAATGTTAATAAGGGGTTGGAAATGTAGCTCAGTGGTAGAGCGCTTGCCTAGCATGCACAAGGCCCTGAGTTCAATCCCCAGTACCACAAAAAAGATAATTAATGCATAAATGGTAATGAGAAAACTTCATATTGACAGGCAACTACTAAACAGATTACATACTCTATCACTCCTTGTTTTATAGGAAACTGGTTTTTACACAGTAAATGCATACACAATTACAAAATATGCCATAATGTCAAATGATTTATAATCCAAAAAGCTTGTATGCACAGCCAAACTAATTTCCAGCATATATTTTGTATATCTGAATCCAAAGAGCTTAATAGCATTTGACCCTGGATATGTGTGAGATATTTCAGGGGGAAAATGCCTTATAGAATCATATATAGCGAATCAGTGGTGTGGATTCCAAAGCTTATTGGAACATAAGCATTGAAATTATTTTTACAAAGTAACATTGTTGAGTTTTCCAGATGTTTTGGGGTAGTCTTCAGTTTATCAGCAGACTAGGCTTTGATACTTAACCCATGTGCCTAAATAACTAGAATAGTGGTATAAAAATCACAGATCTTGGGACTTTATTTCAATTTTTTTCCTCTGATTCTTCTACTTATATTTCATAGAAAACTTGGAGAAAGTTATTTTTGTTTCTATATATTTCTGATGCCTCATCAATAAAATATAGTTGACACTTCCTAATCTTTCACGGAATTAAATTGAACATTGTTTGCAAAATACCTGCCATGGTATGAGGTATATGTTTGGTCCCCAACTAATGTTATTCTCTGCCTTCTTGGTTTTCTTTTTCATTTATCTCAACATTTTGATCATTGAAAATCTTTGAAAACTGTGAAGCTCTGTAGGTCAATTTGTATACAATTTCAAATCATGTTTAATTTTATCCCTCCAGGAAATGGTTACAAAATTCTCTCAACTGAAGACCGGAACGACTTTTATTCTGCTAAGTACATTTATTTATAGAAAGATGTCAGTCAAGTACACATGAAAACTGAAAGACGCAAAGACCTTTTAGAAAAGAACAGGAAAAAGCATATGTAACTCATGTCATTCTCAGATTGAGGTTCTCTGACTTGTGGTTTACCTGAGGAAATAATAAATGATACCGAATCATTTAATTTAACCTCTTCTACACACATTTGATGCCTTTCTCAGGGACCACCTCGGTGTGGAAATCTGAGTCATACATCCTGGTTCTCTGGAAAAAGTGATTTTGAAACCAACAGCTAGCTTCCTCCAGGCAGTTAAGGGAGGGGCCCCTTTGACAGCGTAAGGTACATTAGAAAGAAAAATTATTTTGTCTTTCTTTTCAGTAGCAAAGACTTCTTCAAAAACACTTAAAAATCATTTAAACTTTCTTGTTGAATAGCCTCTCTTCTGAAAATTACAGTGAAAATTTGAGGGTTTGGAAGTATAAAGTAGGCAGGGTTTTTGAACATTTATCTCAGCCCTTTACATATTGTTTCTATGTGAGATTTAAATAAAATTTTAACACTGACATCTAAAATATGTTGCTTCTGTTCTTCCACAAATAAACAAAAAACACTGATAATTTGCAAGTAGAAATGCTTTGAAAACAAATCTGAAAGAATGAACAAATAAACCCTCTGTTACATATAAACTGAATCACTGTTGGTAGAGGGATACAACTAAATTTTAGCCTGAGGTAAAGAATAGGTCTCTCAAAATGAAATTCTCTGACTTAGGTCTCTTTCCAGATAAAGCAACCACTCTCTATGTATAATACCTTTATTTCTTGAAATTGATATTCGTACAAAACTATGATCTTATTATTGCCATGTATTATACTAATAACACCCAGCAGTATTGCTCAGGAGTCTACAATATGAACTTTAAACTCAGTTTTCTACTCCACAGTACGTTACCATATATCTGTATGACAGTTTTCTTTGAATTGCAAAAATTGACACAATTCAGCTTTACAGGAAATGTACATGCAATTATACAACTTGAGTAGAGTATCTACCAAAATAACATGTAAAATGGATACTGAAAATAAATTGATTTTAAAAATGGTATTCACCTCTGATATCATTATATCTATTATTGATACATGAAAGAGCTGCTTAAGTTTTTTTTTATTATAAGTTGAGAAAGTTACTTAGAATACAGAATATCATCATGCATTGTCAATAAAATTGTTAGGGATAATTTTATTTTGTTTAAATGAGTGGGTTGGTGTCAAAAATATTTCAAAACCGTTGTACTATTCTTTTGTTTCCATTTTTGTTTATTTTGCGTGAGATAGTTTTGGTCAAGATTATATTTATTTATCAACCCTAGGGCTGTGGGGCTGGGGATGTAGCTCAGTGGCAAAAGCACTTGCTTGGCAAGCTCAAGGTCATGAGCTCAATTCCCAGTAGCAAAAAAAAAAGAAAAAAAGAAAAGAAATTCAATCTTAATTTCTTGAGCTGTTGAATTGCCAAATTATCTGCCATTAAACTATTATCCAACCCACAGTTTTCTTTGATATTTAAAATAAATCTTCTAACAAGGGGTCTTTCCCCACCTCTGTCTCCTTTCTTGCATTTATTGATTTGTTGTATATGAATCCTTAAAGTACCAAATACTTGCTTGTGTCATTTGAATGTTCCAATAGATCTCTATAGTAAGAAGAGAATAACAGAAAAAGCTAAAACTGATTCTATTGAATACCTTCTATATATTAGCACATTTACAGATGTTACTAAGTGTACTTACACTATGTGAAAAAAAGATATAATTGATTGCTTATCATAAGTTATCTAACTGATGGACAGAATTACAAACTAGTACTGTCCTCACCTCTTTACAGAAAATCCAACTAAGATTTGGGTAGGGGGAAGGTTTACTTGAGCTAGTGACAGAGAACCATGGAAGCAGGACCTGACTTCTAGCTTTCTTCTTTTTTTTCTAGCTATTTTAGGGGGCCCCCTCCAGTTCCCAGCTGACCAAGGCTTGCTCCTGGATGGACATTTCTGGAGAAATGCCATGAGGGTTATGTAGAGTGACTATGACTATTTCTTTCTAATGCAATAACTTCCAAGAGTGCTGCTGCTGCATATTTGAAGTTGTACCAGCTTTAAAAACTAAGACTGACATATTTTTTTTCTTTCTCTACAATAGCAAAAACAACAAAAAATAACAGATTTGCTGTTTTAGTTGATGCTGGTGGGGAGAGGTGTTTCATTTTGATAAACACAGGGGACTGGATAGCAGAGTTCTGAGGTTTTGAGCTGCCTCTAACAACAAGAGAAATTGATTCATTTCATCATCATCTGCAAAGTGCTAAGTTTTGAGATTATAAATTATTCCATTCGCAACAATTTTCAACTTCTAATCGAGTCTGAAGTGAATGAGACTGTCAAATGCTGAGAGGTGGGTAAAGGATGCTGCACGCGGCCATGTGAGGAGAGCGAAAAGCACTTAAAATAAGTGATCTGCTTCTGGGATCCACGTTTATGATTGATTATTGATGTCTAGAAGAGCTTTCTACAAGTAGAAAAGTTTTTGCACTAAACCTTGCATTCTAGGAAACAACCCGAACATCCTTGCATATGACTTGAAGACACATTACTTTGAGGGGTTTGAGGGAGAAGATTTTAGCGTCTTGTGATTGTTCTTGCTTTATGTGACTCTCCTCCTATGCTTGAAATGATTTATGACTTATTCTCAAAATTCTCACTTTCCCAGGCTTCTGGCAGTCTATATCTATGCCTCATCTACTTGCCTTTTTTGACAAATTCTGCTTAACTGAGTCATCTTCCTTCAACCTTTAAATCCTAAGTGTACTGAGGCCCTACTCTTCGCTCCTGAGTACATTTTATTCTCACGCTCTTAGAAACTTAGTCCTGTTCTCTGACATTTTTCCCACCACTTTTCTGTGTTACTCCCAACCCAGTAGTGAATAAATACAGATCTAGCCCATCCTGCATCAGACCCTAAAAGTGTTTGTAGATTTTAATATTTCATAATACTTCAACATTCATCTGTATGACAATTTTCTTTCAGAACTGCAAAAATTTCACAACTTCTCCCAGTGGTGTTAGCAAAGTTGTCTCAGTATATCCCAGGTTATGTACTCCCTGGCCTGCTTCCATGTTCCTCAGAGCAGAGGCACAATACAAGAACCATTACCTTAAACTGTATTGATCTCCAACCCAGACCTACATCCTAACTCAATGCAAATGGCTGTCTAGTCAGAATTTCACTTAGCAATTCTGGAAAATATTGAAACCAACCTATTTAAAGCTAAACCTATAACCTCGCTTTCCAAGTTGACTCCCTTTACTCCAAAAATGGTACAATAGTCACAGTGATGAAAGATTAAAATTTTATGATAATTTTCAATATCTCATTTAGTTTGCATATATAATGAAATCATATTATTTTGTTCTTCTTATTCCATCATAGTCTATCATACTCGGTTTTATGCACAAAGATGTTTAACATTTTTGGAATTCAATGGACTTATTCAACAATCAAAACCTGTGTACCCCTCACAGAGGAAATATGTTATGTGCACATTTTTTATGGGACTCAAACTCCCTGCCTATTAAAGTGCTTGTAGCTAGCTTCCTTGCCTCCAACATTCCTACAAATTGCTGTCAGACTTACCTCCCTAAAGTACTGTCCTTAGCAAGCCATTAGCCTGCTCAGGTTCTTTTTTTTTTTTATAGCACTCAAATATATAGAAATAAAATCAGAGAATAGGTTAATGTTTTACCATGTTTTCAAGGATTTATATGGCTCAGTAACTTTATGCATTTTTAAAACTAATAATAAACCAATATGGTAATATTATTATTGATTGGTTTCTTGCCCCTCTATAATTCCTGCTGAGTTGCTATGGCACCCAGCCAATATGGCGCTGCAGGTCATGTGGTATGGTGCTGAGTCACTATGGCGTCCAGCCAATATGGCGCTGGCCACTAGAGGCCATGTGCTAAGCCCCACCTTTCTTCCACTGAATCAAATTAGGACTTCTTACTTCCCTTTTTGTAATATTCTGTTCCCTTTTCCACACTCCGACCCAATCCTGGTCTACCATGTCAGGTGATCTGCCTTCTAAACCTGTGTCCAGCCTGGGGCTATTTAACCTTGGACCCCACAAAAGACCCTTAAAAGTTCCACGTCTCTCTCTCTCTCTCTCTCTCTCTCTCTCTCTCTTTCTCTCTCTCTCTTCACTTGTGGTCTTCTCTGCGCCCACAATAAAGGCATTTTATTCTGTTTTACTTCTCTCTGCACTGGAAAAACCTATCAATTATCTATCTTCTTTTTAGAAGGAAGAAATGGGAACTCAGGCATATTTAGGACAGCTGAGATTCAGATCAGTTTCTCCTACTTCAGAACTTAGGATTTCCCCTCACTCCAAGTTGTCCTCATGATGCCATTTTGTCTAAAATCCAAATTTCTTAGCTTTGCGTAAATATTTTTTCTACAACTTCTTCCAACCTTGTTTTCCGGCCTCCCCTTTTTATGGTCTTATTCCAGCTGCAGTTGTCTTGTCATTCTCCCCAAAACTTGCCATGCACACACTTTTTCAGATGTTTCCTCTCAACCTTCACAGAGGAAAGACACTTCAAAGGCCTTTACTCTTCCAGATCAGCTCCTTGTCTTCCAAAGCCCACTTCACCACTTCCCCTGTGGGCACTGAACTGGTACATTTGATGTATTCTTTATTGCCACTTCCATTTAGTACTTTTTCTACAATCATATTGCACTGTTATGTAGTTTAGCACTTGTGTGTATTCTTGCTTCTTATTAAATTATAAGAAATTGAGGGAGCTGTATAATTTAATTTACAGACAGCAGGGGTTCTCTTCATTTGTTGAATGAGTGATTGAGTATGCAGGCATAAGTGACCCATTTTCCTTGGCATAAAACCCAGCCACAATTATTTAATCTTTATTTTCTTTAGGTTGATCCCTTTGTGAGTTCTTTATGAAGTAGAATCACAAAGAGTCTTGATTTTTCCTTTAAAATGTTATTAAGGTAATCACTTTAACCACACTGGAAACATATATTGAACCCAAAAGGGAGCCCTTCACTTTAAAACAGTGCAAAGAGATTTCACTCAATTCTGTGGTTCTCAAATAGGCCATTAAGCTTTCCTTCTGTCAGTTCTAATGCTCCTCAATCAGAATAAGATATTGTTCAGGCTTAAAATCTACTCTTAAAAATCTGTGAAACCACGTGGTCAGTGTTAGCAAGTTTGAACACTGACACTGAATGTTAACGGCTATTCCACAAGTGCCCACAGGCTCACCCTGTCACAGTCTGTGATGCAATATTCCTCTCACCTGAGACCTGTGCAGCTATACAGAAGTATTTACTGGGTCTTTTCCAGAGGTACTGAAAAGAGAATGTTTTCCTAGAAAACACATGGTAAAGCAAAAGTAGAGCCAATTATGAAAACTTTGCTTCTTTTCAATTTAATTTTTTTTCTGTCTGTAAATGAACTAGGTACCACAGAAAGGATCAAAAAATAATATATGTTTGTTCATCCAGTTCTGTATTTCTGTCACCCTTTTCAGTGAGAGGAATGAATAGACAGTGTGTCCATTCCTTTCATAACTCTTTATTGAGTTACTCCTGTAAGCTACAGTCTCAGCCCTTCCCAGTAATTCTAATTCAGCATTTTTCCTTGAGCAAGAGGTTGGCCTCCCTCTCCACATCACATTGATATTTAGAAATTGCTGAGAGCTGTAGACTGACTTCCTTTTAGACAACATTACAGTGCATTTTTATTTTAGACATTTTCCACTCAGTGTATTTTTAAATATTTTAAAATTGATATAAAATTCATAAAGAAAACATACCCACTATTAATTTTCAGAGAAGGAACATACCCATAGGATCATCAAGCAGTTGAAGAAATAAAACAGTGCCAGAGCCTTTGAAATTCTCCCTGATACCTCCCACTTAAGACCCACTGTGCTTCTGCAAACACACCATCAATCCTGACTTGCTTCTTTTAAAAAATACTCTATGCCTGTCTTTGTGTTACCTTAAAATCTTCATCTTGTCATTGATAGCCTCAAATGCATTAATCACAGCTGCTTTCGAAGTTCTGATTGATAGGTCTGTTTCTATTGTCTGCTTATTTTCTTTCTTTGAGTCATTTTGTCTTCAGTCCTGGTATGGCTGGTAATTTTTTTAAGTGACAAGTATAACGTATTAAAATAGCAACAAGGTGTTGAAATTTTTCTAGGCATTATTTTCCTCCCAATTCAATGTTTCTATTATTTCTGGCATTTAATTTGAAGTTGGAGTTGATTCCTCCAGAGGATGGTTTAATTCTGACTCACTGAAGCATACATGTTTTTCCTGTAGATAGAAAAAATACAAGTGATCAGATGGACTTACTTCATTAGGCAACAAAAGTTATATGGAGTCAGTTTTCCATTTGATGATAAATACCAGGAAACAGCTTTAAGTGCTGTGCTGTACTAAAATCATTCTGCCCCTTACTTCCCACCGTTATTTGACTTTTGCCTTTTCTAGATTGACCAGCATAAAAATATCAACAAAATAGATACATGATAGATGATAGATAGATAGATGATGGATGGACAGATGGACAAACAGGCAGGATTAAAGAATGGTTTGGGAACATTTCAAGATACTAGCCCTAGATGATTTTAATTTCCTGTTTGTTTTGGTTCTGCTGGTTCCACATTCTTACTCTTTCATCTGTATTAGTTCAAGAATCCCCCTCTCCCACCTAGCGTGGGGCTTTGGTTCATGTATTATTTTCTTAAGACTACCATTTTAATATACCGCAAGCCGGGGGTTTTCAGATGACAGAATTTTTTCTACCAGAGTTGAGGATAGCAGAAGTCCCAATTAAGGTGCCATCCAGTGAGTTCCTTCTTGGGTCTCAGAGGAGAATCTGTCTCTGGCTTTCTTTTTGTGTACACTAATTGCTGGTGACGGTTGGTGTTCCTTCACTTGCAGATGTGACCTCCCATCTCTGCTTCCACCATCACAAGGCATTCTCCCTGCGTGTCTTCACACTCTTCTCCTCTGTTTATGTTTATCTCTGTGTCTCTTCTCTTCTCCTCATAAGGTTACCAGTCTTCTTCAAGCAAGGATCTGACCTGCTCTATTATGACCTCATCTAAATTACAGGTACGATGAACATACTCCCAAGTAAAATCACTGCTATGGCATGGGTGGAATTCGACTCTGTCTCCTGGATTCATGCTCTGGAAGCTTGGTGGTCTGTGTGCAATCTGCTAGGTGATAGAACTTTTAAGAGGAGGAGCTTAGAGGAAGTCACTATTAGTTCTCTGGGGAGTGTTGCCCTCAGAAAGCCTGTGTAGTTCCTGAGGGATCCTAAGTTAGTACTTGACAGACTGCGCTGTTAAAATTGCGTAAGAGCTGGGGATATATATATTCAGCGGCGCAGTACCTGCCTGGCAAGCGTGAGGTCGTGAGTCCAGTTCCCAGGAAAGACAAAAATGAGCAAGAGTGGACCCTTCCTACTCTGAGGCTTCCTTTCTTCTTCCCATCAGTATGATGTCATCTATCACATGGCCTCACCACAGGCAAGCAGAAACTGGCCCCACTCTCCCGATCTCTAGCACAGAAGGGTCTCACCCTCAAGACATCAGATACACAGAACAGAACTGTGGGCTTGGAACAAGGAAACCGCAAAGCTTGACACAGTCACTCCCTAGAGCTGTGAAACAGGGCAACTACTAAAATACTCCTAGGTTTAAGGATCAAACAAAAATAATCATACTTTCTTCCCAAAATTGCTTTGAAGATTAAACGTACATTAAGCTATGGGTGTTAAACTCCTATGTCAGAGGTAGCAACTAGGTGGTTGGGTGAGGCTCAGCTTTGGTTTGAAAACATTGTTATAGCCTATAAAGTATTTTGCTTTGCTTGTTTTTTCAATTGTTAAAAATATAATTTTCTTTTTCTTTTTTTTATTTTGCTATGCTAGGGATTGAACACAGAACCTCATGTGTGCGAAGAAAGTGCTCTACCACTGAGTGACATCCCCGTCCTTTGGCAGTTTCGTCTGTTTTGAGACAAAAAAATCACTAAATTGCCCAGGCTCGCCTTAGTATGGCAACCCTCTTTCTCACCTTTCTGGTAACTTGAATTACAAGAATGCATCTCTACACCCACTTAGAAATGTAATTTTTCCCTAGCATTTCTGTAATATAACCAACAAAAATTTTTGTTCAAGAAGAATGCAATATTCTATTAGAGTGGTACCTAGGTTTACCAACTTCATTTTGTGATTTTGGGAGAAGATGGCCACATTGTGTTCATGTGGGGAAGATGGCTGCAGTAGTGTTTGTCACTCAATGTGAACTTTGCCAATGGAAACAAAATTTTGCAAAACAATTTTGTTTGTGGACCGAATTTTTTGCAGATAGAAGTGTTTGTGACACCAGGTGTGCATGTGTGTGTGTGTGTGTGTGTGTGTGTATTCAGACTAATTAACACATACAGTGGTACTGTGATTCACAAACTTAATTTGTTCCACAGTTCTGACAAACATGGCCACGTTCATGTTCACCTGCTGCGGAGTTCCGGAAGGGAAGCAAACTTTTTCAGAAAATTTCGGTTCACAAATCAAACTGCTCATGAACAGAAAGTGTTCATAATTGAGGTATCACTATCAATCACTATCACTATCACTATCACTATGTATCATCTCACATATTTACCTGTGTATGTGAATGCAATGACAGTTTTTAGGAATGTGATACAAATTTTGAGTATGTAATATATTATTACTAGTAGTCTTTATACTACATTAGGTCCCCAGAGCTTTCATATCTCATAACAGAACTTTGTACAACTTGACCAGCATCTCTCTATTCTCCTTACCTTCTGATCCTCTAAAACCATTAGAACTAGAACTACAATGTGATGTGGTATTGTCACTTCTGAATGTATAACAAAGGAAATAAAATCACTACCTTAGTATGCTATCTGTATTCCCATGCTCGTTTTGCCATTCACAATGGCTAAAATATAGTTTAAAACTAAATATCCATCAACAGATGAATGATAAAGAAATTTGATAAGGCACGCACATATATATGGATCCTTTAAAGAGAAAGAATCCTTTTATTGTTGGCATTATTAATAAAACTCGAAGGTATTATATCAAATAGAATAAACTGGACACAGAAAGACAAAAACTACATGATATCATTTACTCGTAGAATCAAATAATGTTGAGTTAATGGAAGCCATTATTTTTAAAATTGAGTAGGAATGCCGAGGATATGCCCAGCAGCACAACTCCTGTCTGACAAGTATAAGGTCATGAGTTCAATTCCCAGTAGCGCCAAAAATTAATAATAATACAGTAGGAAAACATAATCTGAACCTTTAGCTTCTCCTGAAAAAATCAAAAGAGTCACATGTAGTTTTCTAATGCATACATGTCCGAAGTAGCCTGAGGCTAGGGGATGCCTGTTTATTTTAGATGGATTGCATATTTTATGTTGTCTCAGTGTCTGCTCAACACTCTGTTCATTTGCTATATGTTGTGATTCCTTCCAGAATTTAATGTGACGCACATATGTGCTTTTCACAGAGCAAAGTTCTCTAAAACCACAGAAACACATCGAGATAAAGGAAATGCAGCCTTTCAAAGCAGACAAGAAGCTGCTCAAAAGGAAAGAATGACTGGGATGTGGGAAAAGAGAAAAGCAAGAAAGAAGGGAAAATATGTATATATAATACACAAGATAGCTAAGATAATTGTACTACCAATTTCTATGGCTTTACTGAAAGGAACAGTTGATATTTAATTGTTTGATCAATCTTATATGACCATATTTGCTTATCTGAGTAACCAATTTGAAGACAACAATATGTAAAACAACAGCCATTGCTAATTTCCTATCACCTTGTCTGAAATTCTGTAGTTTTTTACTGTTTTTATGTTATTTCATTTATGTCTGTGTGTTTGTTAATATGTTTTGGTTCTTCTATCTTTAAAAAAAGAAAAACACAAGAAACTCTGAAAGTTCCTTTTGTATTTTTGACCTAGTTGATTTAATAAAACAAAGTATAACTACATATATATTACAAGAAACAAAACAGAGAAGTGTAAAATCAGAAATTCTCTGTTAACATTGCCCCAAATCTGATCTGTCGTGCCCACATTCCTCACTACAATAACTAGTATATATGTAACATTCTGAAATATATATGTCTAAGTGAGTATAGGTACATGTGCTGTTATCACAAATGATATCAAAATTTATATCTTTTTCCATGACTTATTTTTGACATAGCACTAGCACCCCTTCTACATAAGTAAGTATAGAGCTGTACCTCCAGTTTTTTTCTTTTTTTTGGTACTGGGAATCGAACTTGGGAACTTGCACTTGCCAGGCAGGCACTTGTGCCACTAAGCTATATCCGCAGCCCTGCACCTCCATTTTTGATAGCACCATGATTTTCTTTTTTGGGGGGGGGTCTTGTTGAGACAGGGTCTTGCTATGAAGTTTAGTCTGATCTTCAACTCACTTTATAGCCTAGGCTGGCCTTGAACTCACAGCAATCTTCCTGCCTCAGCCTCTCAATAGCTAAAATTATAGGCATGCACCACCATGCCCAGCTAGTATGACATTAAACACATAAATTAGAGTCATTGATTTGATTTAACCATTCAGGTTTCGGTATACAGTTAGGGTATTCCTAGCATTACTTTTCAAACAATAATGTTATAATCATCTGTATAAATGTTACTTGATGCACATTTGTCAGTCTGTAGGATAAATTCATAAAAATATTACTGGACAAAAACAAGTGCACATTTGGATTCTAGTTGGTACAGTTAAACAGAAAAAGTCAGTAGGTACTCCTAGATAAATGTCTCTGTTATTTGTGTAAAATGTAAGTCTATCTAGATCTTGGTGAGGGATCCCTAAATATAATATGACACTTTAATAAGAAAACTTGCTCTGATTATGCTCTCCTTGGGTGCAAATTTAAACTGTCAAAGAGAAGGAAGTGTGACATCCACTGTTCTGGTTTCCTCTACATACACTGCTCCAGGTAACGTAGCTGCCCCTGAGATGTTCCTACACGTGGTTTAAGTATGACGAACACAGCAGCGGCAGAGCTGATTCTCGTCATCACAGTCCAGGTGCTGGAGCGGCCAAGTGGAATAGCACCAAAGCCCTGTACCTGAGGGCAGGAAGTGCCCTGGGGCGGGCTCCAGATGCCGGAGTGTGAAAAGCCTCAAACTGTCACTCTACCAAAGGGGAGGCTCCTGTAACAGGATGTAGCGCTACAAAAATTTCTCCAGCTCTCTGTTGGTAAATGTTTTAATCCTGCGCATATCAGCTTACTTTTCACTGCATTTTACTGCCTGAGATGGGGAACAGTCTATGGACTACAGATACTGAACTCACCCGATCTGCTGACATTTGGCTCTCGCCTTTTGCCTGTAACTCCCCCAAGAAAACACAACTGAAGGGTCAATGAACTGTAAAATGGCTCTTTTCTCCCTCCAGAATACTATTTCATTAAAGTTCATGTTCAGAACTTTATACAGCATTTCAATGATATAGTTTTAGTATAAAATGTATCTTTTATTCTTGGAGAGAGTATATTCTGTTATTAAGAATAGTTTTATCCAAAGGGCAAAGATAAACAGATTAATGGAGTCAGCTATTTAAAATCTACGTATTGAGAAGGGCAAATAACATCATTCCCATTGAAGATTCCATATTCAGTAAAATATGCATCAGCCTATTGTGATTTAAACTGAACATAATGTACAAGTGGTAAAATCCAGAATATTCACAGCAATAGCTTTTATGTGTAAAGTATGTGAAATTCCCAAAGCACTTTTACATACCCTGACTCTTAAAATCTATGCCTATCAGCAACCTTGTGAGTTTCAGAATAAGTGTTAAACTTGATTCACCAAGGTTATCTCAAGTCCCTTTGTAAAAGGTCAGAGTATAAATGAATCAATAAGCAATTCTGAGATCAGAAAACTGAGAGGTTAAGTGTATTTCCCAAGATCATTCTACTAGCACCAGACCAAAGCCTCTATCTTCAAGGGCAGAAATATATCAGTCCTGCTTATTTTAATCGTCTTTCTTCAGGGAGAGTGTGTGCTCTTTCCCGCGAGGCATTTCTCCTGTCCACCCTGTCAGTAATGAGTATTCTTACCTCAGAGAGCTGCTTTCCACAAGAACATTTTCCTCATCCTGAATGATTTACCATATTTAGTGCCCTTTGGCATTAACTGTGATATTTTTTTTCCACTGAAGAAATTATTTTCAACTAGAAAGGGGTACAAATAAAAATGTATGACCAGGTACACCTGAAGTATCTGCTCATAGGTGGGGTTTTGGGAAAGTGATTTAATTGTGGGCTGTAGTATAACTGATTAGCTCTTAGGAGGTGGAGTCTGATCAAAGAAGTCATGGGGAATGGGATTGGGAGGACATAACTGCCACCCGGGATCCTCCCTTTGCTCTCTGCTTTCTGACCACCAGGACATAAACAGGTTTCTTCTAACCATGTCCTTCTGCCTTGCCGTTTCTGCTATGGGGCCTGCGGACCATGAACTGTAACTGAACCTGTCATGGCAAAATTAGGGCTGTATTCCGTAAGAGACCAAAGAGAACAGACAAAGTTTTAATTTAGACCAGTCACCTCTCATCCCGACTTGCAAGTCAGGGAAGTGGGCGTGGACCTGCCTTTGTTCCCAGCTCATATACATTTTTGGTTTCCATGGCAACAGACTGGAATGTTGTAGCACTGGCCACACGTTGTTTTCCTTGTGCCACCTAACGGGGTCAGGCTGCGGTCATGAGCCCAACCACAATGGTATATACTTTCTGTACTCTGTTCTATATGTCCCCTTTAGATAACCATACATTTCCTTTATGGTTACAATGTTTATCTAGGGCCAGGCGAGGGATAAAACAACCCAGGCAGGGTCATAGGTGGTTATCTGGGCCTGGGTGTTCTTTGTCTTTGGAGAAGCATTCCAGGGCTAAGTCAGGACTGCAAAGTTAACTCTTTACAACCCTCCGGGATGTCTCTCAAGACACATTTTGAGGCTTGCATTAAGACTAGAGTTATTCTATCTTAAAATGATATGCTAAGAGTCATCGTCCCCTACAAGCGAGGACAAACCTCTCCTCCTTTCAGTTCTGGCTGTCATCAGTTAAGAACCAACAACAGACAAGATCACTAACGCAATACACACATCAAACTTTGAACTCTTCTATTTCCCCTTGCAGCCCTCTGTGTCTCTCTCCACCATATACCCTTCCAATATACAAAATATTTACCTCCCTGTATCCTATAATCTCTTTCATTAGGTTCTTTAAATTATAGTTTGAGTTTCTGCTGTAAGAGAAACCAAGTAATATTTATTCTTCTGTGTCTGATTTATTTCACTTAACACTATGATCTCAAATTTCATTCATTTACTAACAAAACTTATCCGTTGTGGCTAATTAATACTCTGGTATGAATCTATACCTTATTTTCTTTATCCATTCATCTGCTGATGGGAATAGACTAGTTTCATAATTTAACTATTGTAAATTGTGCTGCTGTAAACATGGGTATGCTTATGTCACTGTAAAATTATGATTTTTAATTCTTTCAGGAAGATACACTGAAGAGTAATAGCTGAGTCCAGTGGAAATATTATATTTATTTTTTAGAAAAATCTTCATACTTTTGATGAAGATCACTACACAGTTCCTCTGAGCAGGATTTAAATTAACCAATTGGCTTTCTGCATTTACTTATGAGTCTGTCCAAGGTCTAGGTCCCTTGTCTGGAGGTGGGCAGCAGACTCATAGTAAGTGAACTTGTGTGAGTTACTGGTCCCTGCTGAGGCCTGTAATGGTGGGTGAAGCCATGAATCCTGAAAGGATAAGACAAGACCATAGCTAAGGACACCTGGCTCTAAACTCAATTAACTAGATAAAGATCGTACCCTCAGGCATCTTGCTGCTGGTTGGACACCTTCCTGGAGATGACATAGCCCTCTTAAATGAACATAATGTCTTACTTGGAGAAGCCCTGGAGAGGTTCCTGCCCTTCTTCAGTATTCCCCTCCCTTGTTCTGATAACTAAATAAATACAGGCGGCTCAGAGAAGATCTTGGTCTTAGACCCCAGAGAATCTAGAAATTTGGTAGAGGGTTTTGATTCTCCTAGAGCCCTAAAATTCTATTTGACTCGTTTATTTAAGCCTTCATTTGGGAGATTGCAGGCTTGTTCAGTCTGCAATATCTAGGGGATCATGTTAATGTAATACCTATTTCCACAGTGATTTTGCTAGTTTATATTTCCTCTAACAATACAAAGAGGTTATTTTTCCCCCATAACCTTAACAGTATTTGTTGTCTTTTGAGTCTTTGATGATAACATCTTTATTGGAGTCAGATGGAATCTCAGTGTTGTTTTTATTTTCATTTTTGCAATGGGCAAAGATGCTAAACAGTATTTCATGTACTTATTGACAATTTTTACTTCTTCATTGAGAAATGTCTATTTCTTTCTGTTACCCATCTTTTGATTTTGTTTTTTATTTTCAAAGGATTAATTCCTTTGAATTCTTTATATATTCTAGACAGTAGTCCTCTGCCCAAGGAGTAACTGGCAGTAATTTTTCTGATTCTTTAAGTTGCCTTTTTATTCTGTTATTTTTCCTTTGCTATGTAGAAGATTTTAATTTCATAAAATCCTATTTGTTGATTCTTGATATTATTTCTTGTGCAACTAGGCTCTGTTCAAAAAATCCTTGCCTATGCCTACTTTTTTAAGAATATTATGTCTTTTATCTTCCAGTAGATTGTTTCTGTTTTTATATGATGGTTTTTGATCTACTTTGATTTGATTTGAAAACAGGGTTAGAGATATGGCTCTAGATCCATTCTTCCTGAGACAGTCAAAGACAAGTTTTATGGCTGCAGTAAATAAAATTTCATTGCTAAGTAAGCCAAACTGTAAGCAGGAATATTTAATGATACTCTAGGTATGCTAGTGGTGGAGGTAGGGACTTTTGACGTACTTCACACATTACTGGCATGTCAGCTACAACACTTCACACTTAAAGAGGAGCTATTAAAGCAATTACTAGGTCATTAACACAGGCTTTTAAGAGCAGTTTTGAAACCACACACTTGGAGAAAATTTGCTTTGATAAATATATTAACCCACAGTGTAACCTGGATTTGGATAGTTTCCAATTTTAAGGTCCTATCTCCTGGCTTACCTTTTCATTTCTCAGATTTGTGAGGACATTATCAAAGGGCAGGCAGAACACTTACTTCAGGCTCATCAATACTCCATTTATTTCTGCCTATATGGGTCTAAAACTACTTCTAGAATATCTTTGATTTTAAATCTTACAGTCTACACATTCAAGGCATAAAAGAGAAATGACAGCTTTAGAAAGTATGACCTCTTTTATGTTTTGGGGGGAGCCAAGGACAACATTCAACAAAAATTCTGCCTCTTCATTTTAAAATCATTTATAGTAAATTCTACCACCTGAACCTTGGACATAGATGCAAGTTTTGTGCGATTTAGTTTTCTACAGTTGACCTAACTTTATTCTGCTTACTCTTCTCAAGCTTAGAACCTTCTCCCTCACACATCGAACATCCAAATGTTTACTTTCCTCCTGAGGCCCATGGCTGTCCCAAAGCATCCCGTGAAGTGCAATAGCTTTTCCTCCCCTCTGCTGGACCAGTGCCTCTCTTACTTCCAAATTACCTCCCTTCTCTGCAGACAAAAGTTCTCTCCCTTCTCTTCTAAGGAGGTAAAAAGAAAAATATAGATTCATATCATATTCAGTCATTTATGTGGACCACCAATGAAATATGTGTGTGTGTTTTAAAAAGCCCAACAAAGTGAATTAAATGTTGCATAACCTTCCACCTCAGTGGTAAACGGAATTATTTGTGCTTAGCTGTGTTTCTTTCACCGAGACAAAAATTAAATACATGCAATGAAACAGAGGCCAGTTGTAGGACTTGAATTCATGATTAAATAAAAAGCTAAGCAACCAACACTATTGCCAGATATATTTCTCCCTGCCTCTGTGCCTGTCAGCTGTCTAAAGTGGGACTATTTACACATAGGCCTGGCATATAGAGGATTGAAAAGACATGTTGGAGGGATCACTTCTGATATTATTGGAACCCAGCATTTAGACCGGGTGACAATTCTAAGTGGGGTGAGAGGAGGCATTCTATTCCTTTGACACTTTCCTTGGGGCATTTTGGCACAATTTTATTACCCATTTGAGACACTGAGAAGCATCTTCTCATTTATTTAGACATTAAAATATAGACCAAGGTGGTTTCTGGGGGAAACAGGCATTTTTTTAAACAAAGGATGTACAGATATTACATATTTTTCTTTCTTACAGACACATAACTTATTTCCAATGGGTGGCAGGAAGTTTTCCGACTTGCCCTTATTAGTAGGCAACGGTCAATGTGTATCATTGGCGTGAACACTCAGGCCCATCTGAGTATTATTTTTGCTACACTCTTGTTGAGCAGGCAAGAAGTACATGGTTGATTAGGAAAGCCTCCTTTTCTTCCCCCATCAGTTTTGCTCTTAGCACATCCTTCCCCGCAGAAAATGAGTAAAAATGAACTCCTGACATTCTACTCGCCGCCTTGCCGCTGTCCAGCTCAAATCTTATGGGAAGCAGTAGTGTTCTCAGCTCTCTTTCTTCCACTTCTTAGACTACTTAAGAGATTTATTTCAATACTTTCAACAAATAAGCTTTTCACGTCATAATACCACCCAAAATAAATAATTAATAATGCCAAAATAGAAGTTAAACAACGTGTGCTTTCATTGTTTACAGTGGCCAAGCAACTCAAAACAAATGAGAATGCTGTACAATTTATGAATCCACTATTTTTTTCCTAGATGTTAGAACAAAGTCAGTGTCTTTCTAGTGTGCAGAGTTTTGTTACCTTTCGAAAAGCATAATCATTCCACACCTGTTAAACTTTCCCCATGTGATAAAAACAGGCTTTAGTAATCATCTTTGCTAAGTAAAAATTACCTCCTGGCTTAAAGGTTTGAAGCAACACTAAACATTTCTTTTCTCAGATTCTGTGAGGGATAAATTTAAAAACAGTTTAGATGGTTGCTTCTGGCTTGGGGTCTCTTTTATAATTGCAGTCATATTGGTTGGGACGAGAGTTATCTAAAGGCTTATCTGGGGACGGAAAGTATAATTCTAAAATGCCTTACTCACATAACTAGATTTGTGCTATTTGTTGAAGGCCTCGATTTTTCATTATATTGACACCTGCATTGAATTGCTTGAATATCCTGTTTACATCATTGCTATCTGCAGCCTGAACAATCACCCAAGAGAGAGCAAGACAGAAGTGACAATGTTTGTTGAGGAACCGAATGTTTGCGTTCCTTGAAATTTGTATATTGACATCATAACTCCCAATATGAGAGCACACTAGTCTTTAGGGTGGGGCCATCACAAATGGAACCAATGCCCTTATAAAAGGCATTGATTGATTGATTGATCTATATGAAGATACAGTGAAAAGAAGACCATCTTGCAAAGCAGGAAATGGGCCTTCCTTATATACCCTACCTATGAGCAATTTGATTATGAGTTTCTCAGACTCCAGAACAGTGAGGAATAAATGTTTTTGCTTAAGTCCATGGTATGGTAATTTCATATACCATCCTGCACTAAGACTGTATTTTATGACCCAGGCTTGCATAGTACACAATTATGATCTGTCGTATTTTACCAGTCACAAAAACAAAACTGATGCAGGGTAGGAAAAGACCACATAGGAACGTGAATACCAGGGAGGCAGGGATAGTTGGGAACTGTCATAGACGTTTGGGGCCGCAGAGAAATAATGTTGATGAGAACACTGACAAGTACACACTCCACATCCAACATTGCTTTGCACTTCTTGGAATTTCTAAAAGGAAAGAAATTCCAAGAACAAAAGCAGTATGTCTAAAACACTGACAAGGTTTGAATAATCAGGTAACTGTCCTCTTGCCCATCTCTGTCTAAACACAAAATTTTATTCTAAATTACTCACGTAGAATATTACTTTATTGTTGCTTTGTAATAAATATTTTTAACACAATTAGTTGAAAAAGGAATCATAGGTAATGTAAATGTCTTAGCGTGTTCAAGTAATATGGCTTCTGAAAATATTTGACAAAATATAAACTTGCTGCAATAGAGTATGAAAGGTTGTCATAAATTATTTAAAACTTATCTGTGAACAGATTTCTACATTATTTTAATACATTTTCCTAAGATATATGGTGAAAATAATGTGCACATGATTGGCAGTTCTAATTATTTAATTGTAGATACATACATCTTCCAAGTTTCATCATTTAAGGTAAATAACAAAATTGGATAATATTTTTAAAATACTAGGGGCTGGGGATTTAGCTCAGCGGCACAGCACCTGCCTAGCAAGGACAAGGTCCTGAGTTCGATTCTCAGTACCGGAAGAAAAAAAAATAGTGAGGTGAAACCTTTTAAATCAAAATGTCTCCCTTTACTAAACCACTCCTTTCCCAACACAGCAGTGAGCTTCAGCAGTGGGAATGGGGAAGTGATTATTTGGACCAGTGTTCTGTTTCATCATTTTCTTAAGTCGTTTTATCCTTGGAATTGGTAGAAATGTAAAAGTGCTCATTAGAAATCATTGGTCCAAATAAGACTGGTTTGAGCCTTTGAAAATGTTCAGAGAATTAAAAAGTTCTCAAGATAGTAAGAGCCAACATTATTAAATTGAAAATTAATCGTAATTACTTCACTTGCGAGATTATTTCACAATTCAGCAGATTTTCTTCCAGGAAAATTATTTTGGTATTAAGCCTAGTTTACTTTATCCTCTATATACTAGACTTACAGTAGCTGTCTTTTATTTTGTGAAGCACCCTGCAGAGGATGAGCCTGTGTTGCAAAGTGAACACAATTTCATCAAATTCAACATAGCAATGAAGGCCCTCATGTCAGAAGTTTAACCTCAGCCATTTTCCAAGGTGACAATGGTGATGTTCGATTCCAGTGTGAATATTCATCTTTACTACATATTTGTGCTAAAAAATTTCTAATAGCTGAAGGGCTTTGTGGGAGTGCTTGCATTAGTGCATAAGTGATGCTTCTTCTCTTTCATGTATAAAGCATATTATTCATTCTCTGTGTGCTGTCAGCTTTCTGAGACACTCAGGTAACTCGACTCCATTTGGCTCTATTTGCTTCTCCTCTGTCTGTATACCTAATATTCTATAGACCTAGAACACTCTTGTTTCTCTTCTGGACTCATTCTAGATATGCTTATTGGTTTAATTTTTTGAAAAATTTAAATAATCTGGTGATCAGACTTGAATGTAGTATTTCAGATTGCCATTTTAAAGGAACTTTGTATAATTTTGGCTACTTGTCTGGTGTGTGTGTGTGTGTGTGTGTGTGTGTGTATGTCCGTGTACCCACAAAGGAGAAGCAGTATATAATATAGCATAAAGGATCTAGGGCAATAAACCAGGAAACCCGGTTCTATGCTTAGCTGTTACAATGGCTTGCTACATGGCAGTTAGGTGGTTATTGAGTCACTCTGGCCTACTCTGTCCTCATTCATTTGTTCAGATATTCAGTTAAGAAACATATATTATGTTTTTGGAGATCTAATCATGCACAAGGAAAGCTAGATCTCTGTCTTATTGTAACATATTCTAATGAGATGAGTAATTATAATCAAGCAAGGAAAATATTTTGAATCTTCAGATTTGATACTTCCTTTTAAGGAGTAAACATCCTAATTTATTAGATGACAGGGATAAGCAAGAGGATTATATTTAGACAGATGGGTGCAAAAGTCATCTCTATTATTCATTATTTATTTAATGTAGAACCCAAATGATAAGAAGGCTAGGTTATGGGAAGAATTACACGCAGAGAAGGAAGAGGTCAAAAATTATAATTTTAGTGATTTTAATGTTGCAAATTATAATATTTTTATATAAACTAAATCTTTACTGAGGTCATAGTTTTACAAAATTGTCAGTTAATTTTTATCTGTATGTGAAAGATTGGTGTTATCTACATACTGAGACTTAAAAATTAATCTTCATGTTCTGCTGCAGTTAACTACTGCATTATTCTCTAAGAAATCCTACATTGTCTAAAGACATCTGTTAGTTGTCTTTGTGATTTCTCTCTGCTTCTACTTTTAAAATTCTTATTGTTTGAAGCTACATTTTTTTCTATTGCTATTATTTTATAGCTTTTCAAGTTAGAAAATGAGAAAAATCATTGATCTTGACTTGTTGAATTCAAGAAAGAATGCTGGAATATTTATTAGAAGTTTGAGTTCTGGTTTTGATTGCACCACTGGATATGATGAGAACTTGATTAAGTTATTATAATTATTGGGGCTTTAGTTTCTCTGTAAAACAGGAACATTGAACTAGATTATTTAATCATGACAAGGTAATAATTCAATTGCCAACTGAAATCTTTGACAAAATCCCAGTACCTTAGTTATATATCACACTTCTAAATAAAGTAACTTAGGGAAAGGAGACCTAATATAAGTATATAATGTGGTAACCACAGTGTTAAGAATATAGCAAGTTTTCATAAAGACTAAAAATATATAAATCACATGTGTTTGTCTTTCTTTCCTTTTCAGTTCTGTTGCATGCATATACTGAAACACATATAATAGACATTCACTCTTTCCTGAAGTTTTCTCTCATCTCTGCTTCTCTCTGTTCTCTTCTCCTACTTCTTGCTGAAGCCACTTTTTTGCTTTATTTACCAGTGTGTAAATGCCTGAAATTATTCGACATAAATCCATGATGTGCACCAAGTTTTGGAATAGATGTGTCTTGTGTGCAACTTCCTGGAATAGGGATCCCAAGTGACTGGTTTGAGCAGGTACCATCCATGGCCCCGCAGCTCTCTGAGCAGTGAAACTTACCAAAGAGGAGACAGGAGCAAAAATAAAGTTATGGGAATCACCAGCGATCTCCAATTTTCATTCCCTATTGAAAAGAGTCAAATTTTGATTCCTCAGTGGATAATGAAGAGCTGTACAGATCCCATGAATACCAGTGATTTTCATTACACTAAACAAGCTCCAAAGTTTCCTTTTACTTTGAATGTCTTATGATTCTGAGAATAATTGATGCGTGGGAAAGTCATGGCCCATAAGCAGTAGTAGGATTTGAAGGCTTCTCAAATGATATCAGATAAGAGTCTGAAGACTGACTCACTGTAAACCACTACAACCTTTATGATTTTGGACAAGTAATTTCATCTGACAACGCTGAACTATGTGTGAGCCTTGTGCTCGCAGAAAACAGAGATGGCTATGAAATTCCCCTAGAACTCTGTCCTGTTTTCGTGTTTTGTGAGATATCATTCATCTCATCCTGCCTCACAAATATTCTGAAACTGGTGATCAGAGATGATGTCTTTCTCTGCTCATTTCTCAAGTTCCCAGCCTCCCTTCTTTTCCTTGTCAAAATGTTTCTAGCAAGTGAGTGGAAAAGCCTATTGTGACGGCCTTCACATTTATTTATCCAGTGAGTTTTATGCTGTTACTTTAGGGGAACGGGACTCTTCTTCAGCCTCTCACTCCACCCAGTTCAAGGCCTCTCTGTTCTCAGTGTTCATTTTTAGACTGGCAGTCCAGGGTCCCGACGCTGGGTCTGAATCTGCTGCTATTTTGGGGATTCTTATCCATTGGTAGGAGGGTAGAAGTGCTCACTTGATTTTTTAGCATTGCCTTCTTTTTATTTTAATAGGGATCATCTTTTTGGTGATGTTTGTAAAAGGATTAGTGGTTTGTAGAGATCTTGTCTCTTCTGGGTAAAAGACAACAGAGAATCTGTTAACCTTTTCTGTATATAAAATATAGATTGCTACTGTTTTGCTGCTTTTGCTGTATCCCATAGTTTGGTATGCTGTGTTTCTAATTTCAGTTGTTTCAAGGGAATTTTTAATTTCCCTGTGGATTTCATTAGCCAGTAATAATTCAAGTACATGTTATTTCTAGTTGGTGTGTGTTTTTATAATTTCTAAAATTCCTCTTATTGTGAATTTTTATTTTATTGCATTGTGGTCAGAAGAGATGCCTGACATGATTTTATTTTTTTTAATTTACTGAAACCTGTTTTATACCCTAACGTATCCTTTACTCTAGAGAATGTCCTTTGTGCTTGTGAGAAGTCATCAGTTCTGTGGCTGTGGGATGAAATGTTCCATGAGCGTATGCAGTTGGTCTGTATTAGTATAGTCAGCTTTGCTGTTGATGAGACAAAATACCTGATATACACTCATCAAAGGAGGAAAGGTTTATAGGTTCATAGTCTCGGAGGATTAAGTCCATGGTCACTTCCAAAGAAGAACGTAATGCAGAAAGGCATGGTGGAGCAAGCTGCTACTCAGTAGTGGCCAGGAAGCACGGCAGGGAAGCAGCACCAGAAAGGAGCAGATGAGGGACCAAATGTGGACCCGAAGGTCCTGCCTCTGTGACCCACCCAAATATACCCAGAGGTGTGCTTTACTAATCTCCTCAATGGCTCCCAAGCCAATCAAGTTGACAATCTATCTTAATCTTCACAAGTATATACTTTTCTCTGTTGTCTTCTTGTCTAGGTGATCCGGCCATTGATAAATGTGGGACATTGAAATCCCAATAAATTATTATATTGAGGTATATTTATCTCTGTAGATATAAGAATATTTGCTTTTTATAGTGATATTCTTCTTGTTGTTTAACTGAATTCTTGTATCAATATACAGTGTCCTTCTTTGTTCTTTTTTTTTTACTTTTTTTTGCTTAAATTCTTTTTAATCTTATTAAAGGATAGCTGTTCCTCTTCATTTTTAGTTTTCACTTCTGTGGAAAGTCATTTTTCACATCTTCACTGTTAGTTTATATGTGTCTTTACTAGTAAAGTAAGTTTCTTGTAGGTAGCATATAGTTTCAACTTGCTTTTATATTAATTCAACTGTTGTGTACCTTTAACTGGGGGATTTACCTCATTAACAATCAAGATCACGTTGATAGGAATTTGCTGCTGCCGTTCTGTGTTTTGATTTCCTGGCATACTCTTTGTTCCTTTGCACACTGGTGTTATTTTTGTGGTTTGGCAGTTTTCTGTAGTGATGCGGTTTGGTTCCTTTCTCTTTTTCATTTGTAGATCATTGTATACCAGGGTGTTTATTCTGTTGCATGAGTTCCCAGTGTAGGCTTCTTTCATGCACTTCTTGTGGGCTGGTGTGATTATGAATACCCTCAGTGTTTGCTTCTCATAGAAAATTTACTTCTTAGTCTCTTCCAGAAAGATAACTTTGCCAGATAAAATTTGTTTTGCAATTATTTTTCTCTCAGAATTTTGAAGATGTCATTCCACTCCCTCAGGTTTCCGCTTACAAAACTGCTGTTAATCTGATAAGGGTCCCTAAAATCCAGTGGATTTTTCTGTTGTGATTTTTAGAATGCTCTCTTTATTTTGGACTTTACCAGTTTGATTACAATATGCTGTAGTAAGAATTTTTCCTTATCAAATCTATGTTGATTCTTTTTACACCCTGGGACCTAGGTTTCTACATCTTTTCCAACATTAGGGAAGTTTTAAGCTATGATTTCTTTGAATAGTTTTCCTGTGCCCTTTCTCTTTTCTTTACCATCTCTAATTTGAATTTTTGTTTGATTGTGTAATGATGTCCCATAATTCTCAGGGGTTTTCTTATTCATCCCTATTTTTTTAATTTTTATTTTTTCACTTTTCCTTTGTCTTACTGGAATATTTTACCAGACTGGTTTTCATGTTTAAAATTCTTTCCTACTTTTTTTTTTAATCTGGACCTTTTGTGAGGTTCTTCACTATTTTTATTTGATTAATGAGTTTCTCAGTTCCTTTCTATTACCTCTATGTCATCGCTGATTTCCATTCATGGTATAAATTTTTTCCTACTGTGTGGAATTACCTGCCTTTATTCAATATTCATTACAGCTCTGTAGAATCCTCCTCTCAAATTCTTTATCAGATACTTTGTCTATATACTGTTCTTTGGGGTCTACTGTTACGGAGTTACTATGTTCCTTTGGAGGTGTAATGTTACTTTGTTTTTTAATACTTTTCCTATATGTACATTAATACTTGTGCATCTGGTAGATTAGTTGATTCTATTATTTTTTGTGATGTAGCTTTCCTACAGAAGGCTTTCTACTAAAGACAGGTCTTTGGATAGCAGTTTAGCAGACAACATGAGGTATGGTTGCAGCTGGGCACTGTTTTCCTGTTATAGTTTGTTCATCTGCAAATGGTGGTTTTGGTGCAGTGCATACAACAATGGTCCAAACAGCCTGACCCTCCTCTTAAGACCACGTATGGATGGGAGCATTCTAGCAGCCAAGGTGTGTGTGGTTCACATATCAAAGGATGTGAGGTGACCGTGCCAGCGGTGGGATTGATGGAAACAGGAACATGGAGCATCCCCTCATGGTTGATGTTTCTCTGGAGACCACCAGGCTGACTCTGTTGCAGCCAGGGAACTCCGTCATGGCAGCCCTGGTAGCACTGGGTTGCATGGAGCATGCAGTCTGCACTTTCAGTTCAGGTCCAGCAGTGGTGCAGATCAATGACCATTTGGGTTCAAATAAAGCAGAAGCAGGCCTTGGAGCATGCACCTCAAGCTCAGTGGAGGCTTTGACTAACTGGCAGCTGACTGCTAGAGACTGTGACAGTGAAAGTAGCAAGTAGAGGGGCTCAGACTCCACGTTCTAGAGGGCGGGCTCCGTGATCTCTTAAGTACTGCCTTTGGTACATTCCCAGCTGAACCAAATGTCCTCTGTAGCATAGGACACTACACAGTAATGAGCATCAGCATCACATTTACACTACTGGGCATAGTTGGGTTTGTGAGGCTGGAGCCCTCTGTGATAATGTGGTTGACAGTTTGTAGTATCCCAAAGATGGAGATATATAGAGGATTGTGCCCTTTCATATGAATGATGACAATGATTTTGTTCTCAGAATGGCATTAAGCTTTAGTAGCCTTAGCTTTAGGAGGAGAAAGGGAGAAAGCGTTCCTTCTCTACACCAAAACCATCGTGTAGACTCTAGCTAGCTCACTTACCTGGGTTCTAATTCTCTGATGACTGTGGAACTCTGCTGCAGCTGATTGCCCTCATCATAGCAACGGGCTTACTGAGACTGTCCTATTTATGTTCTACCCTCCAGGGGAGGGTAGCCCAGCCAGACTGTTGAAACCACGGTTGCCAACGTACTATGGTTTTTCTGTACAATACCACCCCAGGTCTCCATGTTTTGGGGGTTCCCATGTCTTCCTTCTGAGTCACAGCAGACTGGTGGTCTCCCTTTCCTCGGTCATCAACCCTGAAGAGCAGTTATGCCTCTGTGGTTTTCTTTCTTTCTTATGGCATGTTAGACACCTCTCTTCTGCCATCTCGGAATCTCTCCCAAAATGATAGAAATTTCAAAAACTATCCACCTTTTGGTAACGGCTTCAGAATGTCATTTCTTCAGAGCTAGTTGTTTGGGAAAGAATGATAAATAATGACCAATAAGCAGACTCTTACAGATTGTGAAATTATTTTCATTCTGAGTCACATTTAGAATCATTCAGAACATGGTGTAAAATAAAGACTATACTTATAAGAAGCATTTATGTTGAACAAGAAATAATTATTTTGTAAATTTGCCTTAAGAGTACCTTTTCTAAAGCCACAGTGATATTCATCAATTAAATTACAACCCTCACACAGTACCTAATACTTCTGTAGTGATTAAAAACAAATGTGTTAAAATGATTTAAAAATGGTACTAAATTTAGCCCATTTGGAAATAAATACTATCTGTAAATGTAATGCATTTTATGTGCAAAATAAAAGCAAATAATAGCCTGAAATCTTCTTGTACACCTCACTGATTATAAAAACCACAAATTTTTAAAAGTTTAGATTCTTAAATGCATAAAAGAATTACAAAGAGCTATTGACAATGTTAGGTTTGTTCATTTTTTATTCCTCCATTCTTTATTTTGATATACATTTGGTTCTAAACTCAGACTTGCTGTAACACCATTTTTAACGTTTATTAGTATCTTAAGCTTTTTGTTACATAAGTTCTTTAATTAACCAGAAGGTATCACTTGCTAAGTACTTAAACTTAGAGCTTAAACTTAAACAAGGTCGTTGATAGTTTTAACATGCTGTAACTACACTTTTCCTAAAAGACACCTTTGAATATCACTGAAAGATTGAAACAAACACATTTGAAACACATATACACAAACTCAGAGGGCAAATGTTTGTGTTGTCTCTCAGTCACAGCAATCTATGAAAATGGCTTTACAAGCATGTACGGTGAAATTTAAATAATTGTAACCCGTTCTTTGTACACAGAGGTGAGTTGGGATAACTTACCATAGCCCTACCATTTTTCATGCTGCAATTACATTGAAGAGGATAAACATGCTTGCGACAGGCATTATGGCACACAGGCAAGAGGAGGGCAATGGCAGAGGCTGTGTTTCAGACCAAAAACGGCAGCATTTTCCAGAATAGTTTTGCAGCCATTGGTTCACTACAGATCTCCATTTGAGTGCTCTCCCTCTTCCTGAGCTTCTGTTAAAGCCCTGTATAATTTAATAAAATTACAGTTGGCCTTTAAGACTTCAGACTGATTTATTTCACCTGCTGCCAAGAATTATAAAACATGAAGTATCTCACACGAAGCTCTTTCGTGAGAACAGTTCTATGTGTTACCCTTCATTTCTCCACCTCACACATGACAGTCACTAAGTACTGGTTAGACTGACTGAAATGGTTGATTAATTAACAAAGTCTTAGAGCAGAGGTTTCAAACTGACTGCCCACACTTAGCTCTGGTATATGAATATGATTTGCTTGGTCTTCATTTTTATTTTTATTTGGTTTTGAGTAAGTGAATGACTTAAAACTGAGATATTTCATGATGAAAGTCAGATTTTCATCTCCTCTTTAAAAATAGCTTTCAAAGTAACCACTCCACATTCAACATGATAACAATCGATGGAACTTCAACAAGGGCTGCCCAGGTCACATGAGTCACGGCACTCGCAGGGTGCCAGAGGCCACACCTGACCTATTTCACTCACTTTGTTACTTTCTTGGTCCTGCAAATATTTCACTTCAGTGGTTTTGCCATCTTATTCCACTAGTTCAGAGGGCCTGAGAGAACGCCTCTACTTTGAATTAGTCTGTACACTTCCGCTTATTGCATATCCCTAACTTGGAAAGAATGAAGAAGAAGCGATCATAATTGCAAGCATGAGACCAGATGTCAGAATGTGTGTGACAGAACCTTGGCTCAGCGTCCTCGGCGCTCTGCTCCTCTCCTTCTTACCATAGGGAGAACATTTGCCCTCTGTCATGGGATGCCTGCGCAGATTAAGTTAGCAAATAAAGGCACTCTCAGTAAAAACTCAAGGACTAGTTAATGTCTGAATGTCCCTTATTTCCTTTCCAGAGGAATTTCTGTGACATCTATGATTTTAATTACTAATTATGCTCTTAGGAACTTACAAACTCAAAAGAGTTTTCTCTCTCTACAGAAATATAATATATATGTGTGTGTGTGTGTGTGTGTGTGTATATGCGGTGTGTGTGCTTGTATATACACACATATATGCACACACATATACAAAATAGGAGCTCAAGATTGAATAGCTTCATCTAGTTCAAGAAAACAAATCTGCAGATTAATGAGTATAATTTTTGTATATTAAGATTTATAAGTTGCCAGTCTAAAAAAAAATGATATATGTGAAAACTTCAGGGATAATTTTCTTCTTTCCCTTTTACTTTGGAGAACAATGACTAGGTAATCCTATTTTTGATCAGTAGCAATGTGCCATATGCTCCCTGTACATCCCCTCTCTAAATCATCAAATGGCTCTGCTCATCCCCTGAATATCTCTCCACAGTTAAGTTAATAAAATAGGACAAAGTTCTAATTCATTAATGTTTCTTGAGGATCTAGTAAGTGCAAAGTGTGATACATGCAAAGACAACGTGGTGTGATACAGATGACTGGTTCTTCATTCCTAACAAGTCCTAGAAAAGACACAATCATCACATAGCAAAGAAAACAGAAATTATCTCAGAATTACGCCATTCTGATTTGACAATGTTTCCTTAGAAGGTTCCTAGATAGAAAATAAATTTATTCTTCAAGGTTAAATATTTTTCAAACTACTTTTAAACTTTTAGTCAATATCCACTAAAATAATATTTGCTCTTCACTAATGAGTCCAGAAGGAATGTTCAAAATGCAATTTTCTCCTTGGGGCTGTTCTGTTCCAAGTTTATTGTTACGTCTCATCATGTCCTCCAAAATAGAACCTGCTTACTGGCAGACATGACAGATGAAATTTAACATTTTGCCAGCAACCTTGAAATTCTTTGCACATACAATTTCTCCAAAGTAATAGCATTTTGGCTGTGGTGCTTAAATTTCTTTTAAATGTCTATTTTTATTCTCACAGATTTCCTTTGTGGTTATCAGATAGAAATTTTTGGCATTTTGATTTCAGGAACAATAGAACTCCTTATGCAAGGGTAATATGCTCCAAGACCCTAGCTTAGGTGGATGCTAGAACTGCAAAGTTATCAAACTGTGTATGTATGTTAATATTTATGTTAATGTTTAATTTATAAATTAGACATAGCAACAGATTAACCTAGCAATTGACAGTGAAATAGAATAGTTATAGCAGTAAACTCATAAATGTGTGAGTTGTCTGTCTCTTTTGCTCTTGCTCTCACTCAAAATGTCTTATTGCTCTATATTTACCTTTTGTACTTTGAGAGGATGCAGACATTATGACATAGTGCTGGATCACTACTATAAAAGTGTCCCTTGAACACAAACACTGTAATACTGATACTGAAGACATCTACTAAGTGACCAAAAAGCAAGTACTCTATACAGTGTGTTTGTGTTGAAGAAAGGCAGAGTTCACTTCCTGGCAGTGGGGAATGGAATGCTGCAAAAGTTTAGGACATTGCTAAAATTGATGTGCAATATAAAACTCTTACGTTGCTTCTGGTAGTTCACATTTAATATTTTTGAATTATGGTTAATTTCAGGTAACAGAAATCAAGGAAAATGAAGCACGGATAATTGAAATTACTTTTAAATAAGTTGACAAAAGGTATTTGACTTTCTCAAGTTCACATAATGTGTCTAGGTAGGAACCAAGATTAGAAACCTGATTTTTTTAGCTTCCAGTTTGACACATTGTGTATGAGAAAGATGTCACGCTACACAGTTTACAAGTGGTATGTGGCTTGCAGCGCTATTTCAAATACTGATAGGGTTCTAGGAAAGCTCAGCAATGTAATTGCTTTTTCCTCTTTAGCACTTCAAAGTAGAAATTCTCACAACTACTTCTTATCTGTAAAGTGTTAGACTTGTTCTTTCAAAGACAGTAGTGCCCACTGAGAAAACATAAAAGGGGAACTATAGATTTTCTACATACAGAACACTCCAGAATAAAAACCTCACTGCTGTAAATTAGCAATAATGATTTCAATGATGCCTTGGTAAGAATGCAAATGTATATAGAACCTCAAAATTTACAGTCCTAAGACTTCATCCCTATGCAGACCCAGTGCTCAGAATCATGGACTTTTCTTTCCAGTGGGAATAAGTGAGTCTCACGAGACTTCTCAGATTTATTCTTCTTGTTGTTTACCTCCACACGATCTTTGGCCACAAGCCTAGGGGTAACACAAATTTGGACACTGCAAGCAGGTAAGGAAGCAAGTAACTCCTACTTTTTGTTGTTTTCTAGGGAAATAAAAAATGTCCTGCCGTTCTCAAGAATCTATGCTGGTTCATCTGACTACAGTTTATTTTGAAAATGCCAACTTTAGGGATCTGCCTTCCAGGAACTCAGGAAGACTATCTCTTAACTTTAATATCTTCAAATTGACAATATTGTGTGAAGTAAGTTCAAACACTCAACAGAGCTCTAAATTCTTAGATATCTCCAGAACAACACCTCGAACTGCAACAGTTGGAGGTGCTAAGGGACTTGGAGATTATCTGGCCTAACTTTTCTCAAGCTATCATCCCAAGCAGTCCCTCACACGGCACAGTAATTGTGGGAAGAAGTGAAACATAAACTATATTGCACACTCCTGATCCATGGAAACCTTCTAGTTACGGAATTCCTGATTTTATTAGTCTTGATCACACAGCTACTTGGTGGGAAAATAGCAAAATGCGATAAATCGACAGGTCTGTTTCCCTCAAAATTTTGGCCCAGCTCGCTGAATACAAAGCTGGTATTCTTCCCTGGTGTGACACTGTTGTGTTAGAAAATCTTGAGAAAGATAACTGGGAAAGAATCCTATGCTTTATGAGGATGAGCTAGCCACTGAGAGGTGGGAAAGTGAAAGATTTACTTTTCTAAATTCTAAGATTTCATTTTTCTGTGTTTCTCCACAACTCATCTTGGCTAACTGTATGGTTAAGAAATACCGTCAGAGTGGCTGAGTGTTCATTTATCTCTAAATGTTTATTCTAAAGAAATTATATTAAAATACTTATTCTAAAATAAAACAGAAGCCCAAAAAGCCACATTGAATTGGTTTTCCTTTCCTTGTATTCTTGGGAGGAGGCCTTATAAAGACTGTACCTGACTTAGAAAATGGTGAATATTATACCCATAACATTTTACCACGTGGGTAAGAGTAAGAGAAACAGTAAAACTCAAGTTTGGTGTTTGAGTTATGAGTACAAAGTGTATCATATGTATCAGATTTTCCTTGCAGAAAACTATAACTGAACATTGAAAATGAGATTTAACCATTCTACTTTATTGAGGATGATTAAGTTTAAGGGGGGCATTAACCTATAAACATATCGAAAGCAGGCTTTCAAAATATTTTGAAGCCATGAGCAAATGAAACTAATATACAAATACCAATTGCCGTTATTTCTCTTTGCTTTATGATAGTCCTTTTTTCTCTCTCTAATTGAAAATTTTAGAGTAAATACTGGGACATCTGGAGCACTTGTGCTTTTATTAGAGATCTGACAGTATACCAGAAAAAGCCTAAAAACTCATCAAACATTCTAAAAATATATAAAATATCTCAATATTTTAAAGGCAGGTTGGAAGAAAGGGTCATAATATAAATTTATTTTATAAAACCATTTAAATCCATAAATATGAATTTCTCACAGAAAATATTTTAAGCTATTTTTCTAAAGAATTTTAGCTTTCAATATCCAAAGCTGGCCAATCAGCTTTTGTTCTTGGGCTTAGCTCTGGCGAATTCTTTTGGTCAGGCTCTTGTTCCCTAGACAACCAGCTAATGAAAATGTATATATTGAGGCTCCTGTGACACAGGAGACGCCAGCCTGGGAAATGAACTTCCTTTTCTCACTTGCTCAGAAGTTATTCCTTGGGGACAGAAGCATCTGACTGAACTGATTAGAGCTGCTTCTACCTGCCCATGAGCAGTTTATAATCCAATTTCTCATCTGAATCCAGGAATGTCACTGCTGTGGATAATCACAGACTATCACCCTGTGCAGAATTAGTTCTTTTTGCTTGAGAAAAGAGCACTGGAGCTTTATAAAACCCCACTGTTTGCCTTAGAAGTCTAAAAGCGGGCCCCCACGTGCACAAGGACATGTGATGTCGCTTAGCCTGACTGGTTGTTGGGCCTCGAGGTCTCCCCACGGCTGATGGCAGAACCAGCAGTCTCAGAAAATAGTTGCTGAGAACCCAAATGAATGTGTTCTTTAAAAGCCTCCCATGCCCCGGCAGCTATTCCCCTACATACATTACGTATTTAAAAAGTGATGCCCTTTGGCTTCAGGGGCTGAGCGGAAAGGGAAGCAGCTGGTCTTCAACAAACAGGCACAAATGTCTAAGAAAAGGAGGGTGACTGCGGCAAAGCCATGCCTGCGAAGGGCAGGTGTGGCTACAGGAGGCGCTTCCTGAGAACCCCGGCTTACATCTGACAGGAGCAGGGGATGTGGGATGAGCCTTGCCAAGAAGTTACGAGGAATTTTCTTAACATTTTAAGAAAATGAACATTTAGCAGAGAAAAATAAAGCCAGTGTGGGGCAGACTGACAAATGACAAAGACAAAACGTTGAAATTTCCCGAAAAATCTCATGGATGAGTCCATTACAAAGCACACTACCAAATAAAACCAGTTATCAAACTCTCACATGTGGGAAAATTATCATCATAAGTTTAAAAATATTTAATCAAAGAGTTTTAATTAAAGTGTTGGCTTTGAAGTACCTTAAAGGAAAAATTTGCCCTTCTCAATCTAAACAGGAACTTGATAATTTTATATATATATATAAAATTTTTATATTATATATATATATAAATTTTTTCTGTATCCTCACAGTCAAGAAGCAAATGGAAGATGTTTCTCTCTCTGGAATTTCTACATGGTTCTTTTCCCTGGTTCTTGTATAAGTGTTTGGATTACAATCTCAGGATGTGCTCCAGTAGATATGTCTGATTTGGGGGAAAAAAATCTCTACTTAGATTAAAATGATGAAATTCTGGGCAATTTGATGCCATGTGCCTTATTGTGTTGCTACTAAGCTCTCCCACTCTGAGATCTCACCACCAACTCCTCAGTTTTTTCACAAATTACCTTGAAAAGTTCTGTTATTAAAGAAAATATAGGAAGCTGGGCACT
>NW_004955427.1:7025808-7042089 GCF_000276665.1 Chinchilla lanigera | reverse complement strand
AAGGAAGGAAGGAAGG
The DNA here is from genome assembly GCF_000276665.1 of Chinchilla lanigera. Taxonomy (NCBI): domain Eukaryota; kingdom Metazoa; phylum Chordata; class Mammalia; order Rodentia; family Chinchillidae; genus Chinchilla; species Chinchilla lanigera. Next base: position 7,042,073 of record NW_004955427.1, on the reverse strand, counting down.
AAGGAAGAAAAAGGAAAACAAAGAGAGGAGAGTAAGAGATTGAATAAAGGAAGAAATAGAAGAGTGTGGATGGGCACATGTGAAACAAAACTAATCAAAATCCCTTAGAAAATCATATTTCAGCATCTTGGCCAGATGTTTATTCCTTATAAAAATATTTTCCTGTTTGCTAATTCTTTTAGACTTATCATTATTTTGAGGGCACAAACATTTCTTTTAGGCCACTTCTCTACATGCTTCTACTAGAATGATCACCACAGTGAAAGCTAACCCACTTTGTAGTATCACGGAATTATTTTGTTTGATAGCTTCTAAAAATAGAAAGAAAAACTTCTGCTTTGACATATGGCTTTGAAATATAAAACAGTTAAATCTGAAGACAAATACAAGTGCCATACCAAGTAAAACTGTAAGCTGTCAAAAATAACAGCAAAAAATAAACCCAGTCATAGAAATAAGTACTGCAGTCTGGCAAACAGAGTAAAATAATCCCTCTTAACTTCTTCACCATCTTAATCAATTAACTGTGATTATTTGTGTGGATTTAGAAAATATGCATGTGAAGACATGGACAAATGTAATCACACAGATAGCTGAACAAGGATGAGAGATGCTGGCAGCTTGGACAATGGAAGAGCTGTACTGAAATATTCTTAATAAATTTCGATGGTTGCACAGATACTGAGCAGAAAGAAGCCGCAAATCTGGTACGCACAATCCTCCCCAGAACAAACCGGTAAATGTCGGTGCCATTTATTTAGATGGGAGTCAAAAGTGAAAATCCTGGAATACTTTCAGACCATTTAATTAGACTAGATATGTTCAGGGGATATACAGTTATTCTCCTCACCGCACTGCATAACAATGAGAGAATGTTAGGCAGTAGTTATAAGATTAGAACTGAGCTAAAAGTCCTGTCCTCCCCTGCTGTCTTAGCCATCAGAATAACATAGGAAAATATTATTCCCCGCATGTTAGCTGTCAAATGTGCCAAATTCATGGCTTTGCAACATCGAGAAATAAGTCACAAACAGAAGGAGGAAGTTAGGAGAGTTTTACTGAAATAAGAAGAGCAGCTCCTGGATGTGCAGTAGGGGTCTGTGAGGGTGGCCACCGAGGCCCTTTGTCAGGGCTAATTTATACAGCACAGTCACCACGTGGGTACAGTGAGGGTCAAACTACAATCGACCTATAGGATTACAAGTACAGCTGCTCAGGCAATACTGATCCTATAAGGAAATGAGTCACATAGCAGGGTGATACGCAGAGGGGGAAGACATTTTTGGGAAGGGATAGGTCCATATGCTCTGGTCACCCACCTGTGCATCTGATGCCTCTCTGGACCTACTGGATCAGGTGGTGCTAATTGCAGTATACTCTCAAATTGCTGATTACCCCTCAGGGAGGCACGCAGGCCTCCAGCTTACACCTCCAGCCCCAAACATGAGGCCAATATTTCTGTGTTTACCCCCTTGACGGCCCAATCCCTCTCTGTCTGTATATTAACTTCTTTCTAATTCAGCTCTCTATAATAACACTGTAGTGTAAAACTTTACGCACAGGACTGTGGTCTTGTGTAAATAAGCCCACCACACTGTAAGCTGTATAAAACATAGCACATACAATTATGCACAGGACATAATACTTGATAATGATAATAAGCAACTGTTACTGGTTTATGGATTTACTGTACTATACTTTTCATCACTCTCTTACAGTGAACTCCTTCTACTTTTTTATAAAGTTTAGTGTAAAGTTTAGGCTGCCTAAGAGCAGCCTCTGATATCTCCTTTTTATTTTGCCTCTTCCTTGTGTTATTATCCCATGTCCTTGCCTTAATGTTTATTTAGTATGACCCTAAGAACAATAGGTCCCAACGTATGTATCTATAGTACGTAGCCTAGATGTAAGCTACGCGATCTCACCCATGCTTGTGCAAGTGTACTCTAGGGTGTTCTCACCATGGTGAAATCATTTGTGAATTTCTCAGAACGGAACTCATGCCAAGTGATGTGTAACTTTAGATATAGACGTTAGGAACGCAAAGGAGAGGTCTTGGTTGGAGATGTAAATCTGTACTTATACACGAAGCATGATAGTAGCTGAGATCATCTGGAATGACACATAGCAAGGTATGAAAAAGGTGCTAATAGAGTTATAGCGAATTTAAATACTCCTCTGACAAGTTTATAAGGAAGGTATCTCAGAACGGATGGAAAAAATGAATCCTCCCAATGGCAGGAGGAAAACAAATAGAAAACAATTTACAGAATCAGAAAAGAGAGAGAGATTTAAACGTCAGACTTGTGGCAAATGCTGATGACCTGACCGGAGAAATGGGAGAAGGGGCAGCCCAGGTGGCCAGCGGAGGGCAGTGTCGCTGGGGAAGGCAGCTGTGCGGAGCGGGGCGAGTGCAGGGGAGAGGACAGCAGGTGCAGTGGGAAACACAGACAGCTCTCCGGGGGATTATTTTAGCTCACATTCCTCCTGTGAAAATCATAATGAGGTTAATAATTAGAGATAACGGAAGACTTCGCATTTTAGAAAGCATTCCAGATTGTGCCATTATGATAGCAAACCTCTGTATTTCTTAAGGACTATTAAAATAGTCACCCAGGCTGTGGGGAAACTGACCTACTCCAAACTGTATTTCTACTTGTGCTGTTTACGATGTTTGAAGCTCAAGCAAACGTGATACAAGTACATTTGAACTACGGAGAAGATGGAAATTCTTTGAATACTAGGCCATACCAACAGTTACTTACAAGATTTCCTCAGGGAAAGCCTAATGTGGCCTATTACAAGACAAAGGCTTTATATTCTCATCCACTTTGGTATATTTATATCTGCAATGTATAATATATGTGATATATTTACCCATTTCTGCGTAGGTAAAAGGAAATCATCAGATGTAACCTTGCCAGATTGGCCACTCAAGGGCTCGGTGTCCTTACAGTACTTATCTTCCTGGCATTTCATTCTCCATATTGCTGTAGTAAAAGCACTCTTTCCAGAACAAATCCCAAATGCAAAGTATTCAACTGTTTTTATGTAATACCAGTTCTTTAGATTTATTGCAGCTGAACATTTACAATACACCTTTGGTCCAGATGGAATGAATAATCCACAGGTACTTTGCTATTTTTTTCCTATTGGTGTCCATGATTTACAAGCTGGTTTGTTACTAGCAAGCCTGTCTTCTTTACTATAGAAAATTTCCTTTCTCCATCTCTCTTTCTCTCCTTTGGTAGTGCATTCACAAGGCTCTTCTGGCTCAACTACTTCTGAGCAACCAAGGTTTGTCTTTTAAAATACACTAGCAGCCAAGCAGTCTCTGCAGACTCTCATCTGTTTTCTATTCCAGTCCTCTAAACTCCCTTTTTCATGTAAATTCTTATAGCTCCCTGGCACTTCCTCCTTCCTAAACTTTACCTTGGTTTCTCAAGAGAAAATTGCCCTGCGGTTCACTACCATTTTAGTTCCCTTCTCAGTAAAATGGTCACACCAGTGTTTTGAAGCCTGTTCCACAATGGAATATTTCCTTTTTAAATGTGTAATAAAAAACAAAAACAAGATAACACCATTTGAAATATATATCTAAATACAACAATTTTTTTCATAGTGGACAACTGAATTTCAGAAGACTACAGCCAACATAAACTGCAGACATCTTATCTAACCTTGTTTCTTTGCTTTCCAATTCCTGACAGGAGATTCAAAAACATCATTTCGATATGTCATCAGTCTATTCTTAGATAAAAATATAGATGCAGGGTATATTCACAATTGAAATGTAAATGTTAAGACATGATGTCATTCGTAAAACTAGTTACCAGAAAAGTAAAAATAACTCATTTTCATGTGGTGAACCACTGCATAGGACTGTGTAATTCTACAGTACTTGTCCTTTTCTTTTTTTAAAAAAGGTAAACATCTCTAGCATAAACATTTTCCCTGCGTCAATTGGTTTTAGAGTGCCAACAAAATTTTATTTCTTTTCTTTAAAGCATATTTATTTTTAGACCTTTCAATCTACTATTGCAAACAGATGTGCTTTTTTTCCCCCATGGAAGAAAATAAATAACCAAGGTTGCAATTCCCTTTAGAACTTAAAAAAATATATATATGAGTTTTATTTCACAATTTCGCTCTTGCCAGGCATCCAATCTGTAAAACATTTTGCCCTAGTGGTTTGGGACGGGGAAAGACATCTGTGTGCGAGGCATCAATCTGTTCTTTTGAAACACAATTTTAGTTCATAGAGCTTTGATGTGCTGAGCGATAAACACAATTTTCTGAAGTTGCTTATTAAAAAGCAAAAGCACTGACAGCCTAAAATCTCAAATCTAATTGTAGTTTTATGCAAAATAATAACGACTATATATTTATGGAGCCTCACAATGTGCCAGACGCTGAACAAGCTACTGCATGCTCATTATCTCAGTTATATTTACACTTGGAGATCGATCGCAATATTAGCTTCATTTTACAGGTGAGAACGTGGAGCAGCAAATAGTTACACAGTTTGTGCAAGTCATTTGGCTGGTTAGTAACAACCGTGTACAAGATCAAAGTTTTACCTCTCAGTATAGGAATTTTTTCTTTAAAATGAATGAGCTACTTCCTTATACAAAAGCACACATAGGATTAACTGGACGAAACCTAACTGTGAGTCAAACTACATCCACAAACTTTCTTTTAGGGACAGCTTGGGAATCATACTGAAGAAAAGAAAGATTGGAATCCACTGACTGTACAGGGGTTCAGTACTATGCTAAATACTGACCTACAGGAAGATTTTATTTTTGGTTTTTCTCCGGTACCGGGAACCGAACTCATGACCTTGCGCTTGCCGGGCAGGCGCTTTGCCACTGAGCTAAATTCCCAGCCCCTACAGGAAGATTTTTAATGAACAGAAAAATGATGAAACAGACACCTACTTGGCATCCATCCAATATCAATTCATAAAATATAAAGAGAAGTCTCCTTATCACCTGGGTATAAAATATATACAGTCCAAAAATTCCTCCTTTGGTGTGGCTTATTTGTGAAAGGTCGTTCTTTTGTTTTGTTTTTGTTTTTGTTTTTTTCCGGTACCGGGAATCGAACTCACGACGTCATGCTTGCCAGGCAGGCACTGTGCCGCTGAGCTAAATCCCCAGCCCCAAGGTCGTTCTTTAATATTCAGGCGGTAAGCACTGCCTCACCTTTAAATCCACCCCCCTCTAAAAGCTCTGAACACTTTTATGTGCCTTCTCCCATTTACCTTCTGAACATCTTCCTGGAACCAGGAAATGAACTTCACCTCTTTAGGCCTTATTCTGTGCCAGTCCATGGGTCTGCATTTCACAGACCTATTTTCCATGCACCCTCCTAGAAACTAAAATGAGAGTTTCAGCATCTTGGTTCTGGCCTTCAGACTGACCAGCTCCACCACCTGGGTGGTCTCGTAGCTTCCCTGGACTGGAGGGAGAGCATGTCCAGGGTTCAGTGTATGTATCGGGTGAGGTAAGCCTCAAGTTCCCTCAAGCTCTACCATTCCAGATCTCTACCCTGGTGGGATACCGGTGGTATTTAGTGAAAGAATTGCCTTAAATCTGGGCCTTGTCAGATACTACAATTGCTATTTATTTGCATTTTTCTAGCAGTCAGACTTTATCATACATCAAGGATCCAAAAAGATGTTGAAGAGAGTGTGGCAAAAATAGATGAAAAAGAAGAGGAAAATAGACAACACTAGGGAGAAGAAGGAAGGACTATTAGAGGCGGGATGTTGGAGTAAGGAACCACACAGCTAGGTGCACAGAGGAGTGTGGTGAGGGACAAGCAGCAGAGCAAGGGAGAGAACGAAAGATGGACAAAAAAGGCAGGAAAGACAGGAAGGGGACGGTACTGTTTGATCTCTATCGTCATAATAGTATTATTATTATGCTGGAGAGGATGTGTGATAAGAACGATGTGGGCTTTAGAGTGAAACTAGAATTAGCTTCAAATTCTGACTCTTGTCTTGATAAGTATTATGTCTCATTCTTGTCCATTTGTGTTGCTGTATATAACGAAATGCCATACAGTAGGTTGCTTATAACAATAGGAAGTCATTTCCCTCAGTACTGAAGGCGAAAGGCCCCAGATCCAGGTGCCAGCAGATTCACTGTCATGTGAGAGCCAGCATTCTGGTTCATAGAGAGCATCTCTCACACCGTCCTCACATGGCAGAAGGGGCCAGGGTGGCTCTCAGGCCTGCTTTTATTCAGGCATTAACCCCTCTCGCCACTTGAGAAGGCTCATCTCCAGCTACCATTGCCTTGGTTGTGCAGATTTCAACATGTGAATTTTGGAGATGACATGGGCAGTCACACTATAACATTCACAATCAAGTTTCTTAACCCCTTCCAAACTTAGATATTTTAATTATAGAAAGATATCATATGGCCCTTCCAAGATAGATAGCTAAATAAGATAAATATTACCATCATATAATACAAATAACCTAACAGGAAGAGATTTCATGTTACTATTTTAAAACAGAAGTGATATGTAGCAATCATCTTCCATCTATCAGCATCAATATTAATTGTACCTAACAAGGAATACTCCAGGTATATTTTATCTGTCTTAGGACACCTCTGACCCCTTTACCTTTTGCTTGTGCATAGCAGCCATTGGGTTCTGCTGTAATACATATCCTTACATCTTGCAGGGCATCCCCCTGTTCACTTGTAGCAACCCCTGCCAATAGATTAAGTAATATATGAAAAAACTGCAAAGGCATAATGAAAATTCTGCTGGCTTTCTGCTCTCTGTTAGGATTTTGTGTCTCTCTGCATACATAAAAGTACTGCATACTTTTTTTGTTTTGTTTTGTTTTTTGTTTTTTTCTGGTACCGGGAATCAAACTCACAACATCGTGCTTGCCAGGCAGGTGCTGTGCCGCTGAGCTAAATCCCCAGCCCCATGTACTGCATACTTTTTAAAGGCCACAATCTTCAGAAAATTTGAGAAGAGCTGGATCTATATATCTGCTAGATTACTCATCTGTGCTCAAATGAGCCCCACTTTTTTTTTTTTTGGTTTTTTCTCGGGTACCGGGAACCGAACTCACGACCTTGCGCTTGCCAGGCAGGCGCTTTTGCCGCTGAGCTAAATCCCCAGCCCCAATGAGCCCCACTTTAATTAAGCCCCATAACTTTGTGTGCTCTGAAATGAGATATGCAGAAGAAATAGGAGTATCTCCAGCCTGGATTTCTACACAGACAGACCTATTCTTACTGTAAGAAAAATAGTACTGTGAAGCCTCTTGCTTGAATGAAGACTACAACTGACCACGGAGAGACATAGTATTTTTATATCTGATATATTAGATAAGTGATACACACGCACATATATGATGCACAGTGTCCTGTTCAGAGCTGAGTATGATCTCTCTATATATCAAAACATTACATTTTGTTTTCTTTTGCTTTGATTTCCTTATTATTCTTCCAGCTGGCAAAAAAAAAAAAAAATATTAAGCTAAATGAGAGACTAATTTTGTTGCTTGGAAAAAAAGAAACTTTATAACAATCAAACAATTTGTTCTCACAAAGCTGCAATCTATTAGAAAGTCCTTGAGTGCTTTAATTCTTTATTGGTTTCCTAACAGTGGATTGCATTTAGTGTGTAACTCCTGGTCAGGCCATTTCATTCCTGGCCCACTCAGCTGGCGTCACGTAGATGATGGGCTGGGGATTTAACTCAGTGGCACAGGGCCTGCCTGGCAAGCACAAGGTCATGAGTTCGATTCCTGGTACCAGAAAAAAAAAAAAAAAAAGTAAGTTAGATGACAGAGAATAGTGTAGCACAACACTGTCCATAGAAATGGAATAGAAGAGGAAAAATTACACACACAATTTTAAATATTGTAGTGGCAATAAAAAAACATAAGAAATAGGTAAATTAATCTTGTATTGCACTCTGTTTAACCTAGCTAAACTATCTGAAATGTTATCACTCCAACATAAATATAAAAATACATTAATGAGCATTTGCATTTTGTTTTGAGCTTCATCTTCAAAGTTAGTGTGTCCTTCACACCCTCAGCACAGAGCGATTTGGATCAGGTGTCACGTTGCAAGTACTCAGTGGCTCTGTGTGACCAGAGGCTAGCACACTGACCGTACAGCTCAGACGCTTCCTCTGAGATGCCCAAGAGGTTATTCATTTCCAACATGTATGTATGCACAATCTTCCTTACTCTGCATTTTCCCTGACACTCAAGTCTCCATTATTCTAAGGTACAGAGAAGTACATGTCCAAATCACCTAAGATCAAAGAAGACATAGTAGAGCTCGGTGTGCTTGAACTCAGCTTGAATATTTTGACTTGTAAGTCAACATGTTTTGAGATGTCTTCCACTGTATTGAGAAAAGTGTTAGTATTCAGGGTGGAAAAACCAGACTGGAAACAAAATTATAGTTCTGGAAAAAAAATGTCAGTGGGTTGCTGGAAGCCACCAACCAAGAGCTTAGGGAAGCAGAGAACGCAATTGCTACCCATGGAAGCTTTTATCTGTGTAATGTCACTTTTAAGACCACCAACAGCGTGAGTCTCACATGTATACGTGGCTTTGATGAGAATGTGAAATACAGGACAACTTCTGTAAAAGTACAGATATATAGTACCATATTGAAGATTATTTTTAATTATTTCTTTTTCTAATTTCAGTCTTCTTTGAGACTGTTTATGGGCACATTCAGTTTACATTACTAGGCAAGTGCCATAAACTAAATGGTGAAAATGTAGCACTTGAATATTCATAATGTCACCTCTTTAGGAAAGGTCTGAGGTTTTACCTTCCTTCCAGCATAGAAAGTGAGCTTGAAAGATTTTCTTAGATGCTAGCAGATCATATGAGACTCCTGGGTCCAAGACAAAGACCCTTATTAGAAGTTCTTATTAGTTTTTTTTTTGCCTCCCGGCTTCTAAGGGTGACACAGAAAGACAAAGCCCCAGGTGGCCGCTGCCCCACTGTGAATACGGGTCACACTTGAAGGTCTCAGGTTAAGGAGATCTCTGTCTCCCAAGAGGCCTGTTAGTAACACCAGAAGGAGACCTGACCTTCGCTTCCCTGACAGCAGACAAACCTACCCTGGGCAGACACATTCTCTCAGTTTTCCAAGGCTCTTTGTCATACAAACATCTTTCGAAAGATGGGACAAAAGCTATTGGTGCTTTCCTCAAAAAATGGGCAGAAGCAAGAGACCCACAGAGAGATGTCTCCCCACATCACTACCCTTTTGTTATCTACTAGAAAAACTTCTTTGCTCTTTCATAAAGCCAGTGTTTACCTGCTGCTTTCCATGTGAGGTTAAATTTGAAAGATTGCCAGATATTTGCAAAACATTAATATCTAAGAGTCATAAATGATTCAAAAGATACTCAAAGTAAAAATTAGGAAACTTCTGTTCATTCCCAAAATAAGAACTTTGAGGACTAATGCATCTTGCAATGAGGCCATAGTTTCCCAAGTATCTAATTTTCCTGAGATCTAGGCCTGGTAAGAATCCAGGTATTACAAATTACATTTATTTACCCAGCCTCCTCATTTAAGGCTCGGAAAAACTATGATTGTTAAAAAATGTAGTATCTTGCTTTCATGTGATATTTTACATCCTTTTTTTCTGACAGCTAGTGATAAGAGAAACACAAATCCAAAATAGGTTGGAATATCAAATATATGTCATAAAATATTTCCATGTTGTACAAACCTAGAAACCTCTATAAGAGTAGATGTAATACTAAACATGTAAGAAATATAAGAAACTATTTAATGACTTGTGAGTATCCTGATAACTCTGCCTAGAAACCACATGTTTTCAAACAACTATGAAGAAGAGCATGTATATAATTTAGGAAAGCAAAGGAAGATGAAACCACATCGAATTTAAGCGTTCAGGAGAATGCAAGTCAGCTGGAGGTCATTCTCCAAAATGGAACCAGAAAGAACTTCTAGAACTATTGCTGAACTAAGACTTGCTCTGGAAGATGAGTAAATTTGTTTTCTGTACTCTATGATTTGTGGACACCTCAGTGGATCCAGATATAACTCACTTTTCAGATGACTGTAATACATCGCCACAAGCAAAATAGAACTACCCAGCAAATGAGTCCAAACCCACTTTCTGCAGATTCTAAATGTTGGTGGTGGTTTAGTAATCCAATGTTTGAGTGTTACAGGAATCAGTTTCCAAACTCAGATAGGTTATATTTCTATGGTCATTTGATAGGTTTGTTTTGTTTTGTTTTTTGTTCTGTTTTGTTCTGCCTAACCCACAGTAATCAGTCAGTATTTTAAAGGTCACTGTTGGATGAAAGCCAGCTATGTGAATACGAGTTAGCTGGCAAGTCCCAGAAGCTGTCTGGCTTCCTCAGCTGCAGAATGGCAAGAGTAGGGGAGAGGTAATGACTCTGTGGGCTGTGAAGTACTTTTCAGCCTTGCCTTTGGGTAATTCTATCTCACGTAAGATGTGGGTTTGTGAATTGTGTCCTGGGAACTAGCTGTATCTCAGCTTCTGTCACTGTGCTATCTTATGAAGACAGTGGCTTGGAGCCCCATTCGAAAAACACGTGCAGAGTTAAAGGAACATGTGTAGCCGTTTGTCAGGACTGCTAACATCTCAGTGACACCTGAATTGCATGACTTGCTTCTCTTTTCTGGGGTGATTCAAGCTCTCAAGGTCAGCCTCCGGGTGGCACATCATATGGTGATGTAAAGCATGAGGCAGAGATTGTCGGTTTAACCAGAAAGTAGAGGAAAAATACGATCACCTTCCAGTCCACTCATACTGAATCTTCTCCGGGCATCAAAGGAAGCTCAGAGATAGATTTCTTACACTTTTCAATCTTGACAGTGTGGGATTCCTCAGTCAGATGAATAATACATGCACTTACAAGGAACACAATTTTAAAAGAATCTGGCATTTACAAAGCAGCTTTACTGGTGGAAAGAGTAAAGGCTTTGAATATTCCGTCATTTTGAAAAGAGGGTCTGTTTTACCCTATCGGGTCACACGAACCACTTGATGAAACTGCCACTTGATGAAAACATTTATTAAAGGCAGTGAAAGAAAATATCAGTGTAAGGAATGAATAAAGACCAGAGGGTATATTTTTAAATCTCTGCAAATGGAAAAGAGTGGAAAGGCTTCAGCATCTGCAGTGAAAAACAATATAAAATCCACTTTGCATTGAATAGGAAGAACATGAGTTCTAAAAGAGTAAAGAATTATTTCTGAGTTTTTTGTTTGTTTCTTTTTGTGTGTTCATTTGAAATCTTGACACTGTTACTTCTAGGAAGAGGGAAAAATGTGTTTTTCCTTATTCCTCACACTAAGTACAACCACAAATTGTGGGCATTATGTATAAAACAAACAAGAAAAATGTAAAAAGTACAGAGAAGGCAGAACAGTAGGTAATCTTGGGGCCCACTGAATGACACAATGGTGAGTTCCTGGGATTATCTTTATTTTCATTTATTCCAGACTTGCAAAGAAAAAATGTGACAACCCAGGCCTCTAAATCAGTTTACATGAAAAAAAAGGCCCAAAGAAGTCTACTTTTTCAGCCAATGATCCAAGAAAAATGCAAATTAGTAACATGAAAACTTTTTTACCAATAATTGCTCTACTTTCAGCAAATGATACATAAAACAACTCTGCTTCTGTATTTTATGCCAGAAACGGCTGAGTGAGAATTTTATTTTCCCATACCTAATATGCCCATATGCTCACTAAGGAAGTATCAGGGAGGAAAATTAGAGAACTAAGACCTTCATGACCCTGGGATGGTCAGGTCATTTCATACCTCAGTGCATTCAAGGGCACATGGAGAGCAGATATTCTACTTCAATCCAGCAGTAATGAGGTACTCTGCTATCGCCTCATGGTGGCATTGTCAGAAAAGGACTAATGGGCAGTCAAAATGCTCAGCATCACACATTTTATTGAGGACACCTGTGTACAAGTTACAATGTCTATGGAAAACACCAGAGGGAGGGCTCAAACTCCCGTGTCCACCTAGCAGTCATAAGGTCTGTTGACCTTGAATGGCCAAGGGAGACTATGTTGATTAGCTATGCATCTCGGTGAAAAAATATCTGGGAAAGTCAACCTGGAGGATAAAAAATTTCATGTTGATTCATGGTGCCAGAGGGTTCAGTCCATGATCAGCTGGCTTCATTGTTTCTTGGCCTGTGACGCTGCAGAAATATCATGCTGAAGAGCAAAGCAGATACTCACCTCACAGCAGCCAAGAAGGAGAGAGAAAACCAGAGAGCAAGGAGCTGGAGACAAGTTCTATCAATATCTATCTATCTATCTATCTATCTATATATCTACATGTCTATCTATATATACAGATATATATATAATTCAGATCTCATGACCCAGTGACCTACTTCTTCCAACAGGGCCCTACCCCATAATAGTTCACTCAGTTAAAAATTCATTCGTGGATTAACCCATTGATGGAGTTATCACTAGGTTCTGCCTCTGAATAGGACTGCTTTAGAAATGCTGCCCTCAGTACTTGAATTTTTAGGAGAAGCTTCATATTTCACACAGAATGGATAGTGAATGAGGAGACTGAACTCCTACCCTCACCTGGTAGTAAAGAGGCAAACTCTGAAATGTTATCAGAGGATCCAGCTAGAACAGAAGATCACAAGAAGATCGCAATAAGATCCAGTGTCTTATAATTTTTTTTATTTTATTTTATTTTAATTTTTTTTATTTTCAGTGTCTTATAATTTTAAAAATCTACATTTTAATAAAATAACTGATGGAGGGGAAGGGAAGGAAAGGGAAGGAGATGTGTATCAGTCAGGGTTTACTAGAGGGGCAGATATAATACAAGATAAGCAAATATACAAGGAATTACAAGTTTGGCTTACAATGGTCAGCTACAGAGTTGGATGAGGAAGCATGCAGAGGGGTCTGCACGCTGGAGATTGAAGAGCCCAGCCCCGGGCCTAGAGCTCGCTGCAATGTCCGTGCAAGTCCGTATCAAAAGGCTGATGGGTCTGTGACGGAATGCTAAAGAATCTACGAAGAAGGCCGGAGAGCCAACACCAGGAGGCTGAAGAGTCCCAGATGGAAGCCCAACAGTCTGCACCAGAAGCCAGGAGACGACCAAGCTGAAGGCGAAGACGGGAGCTCCTCTGAAGAACCAGCAGCCAGTCCTTCCTCAATTCCTTTTTTTATGCAGTCTACCCGCTCTGGGGGATGGGGGTGGTCCTCTACACCTACACCCTCTGCATGCCTTCCTCCTGCACAGGCTTAGGATGAATACAAAGTAAGCACTCTGGCTCCCTGCTGAGTCACACAGTTAACCTTCTAAACTTCTCAAATTAACACAATAAACAACATCCCAGAAGGGTAAGGGTGTGTCCTTTTTATCCCAAGATGTAGAACTGCTGAGTCACTTAGCCAAAGCTCTAGACTCCCCAAGTTGACACAATGTATCATCCATAACAAGATGAAAAAGAATAAAGATGCTCTATGTACATGTACCAACTCACCATGAGGACTGTCTTCATTATTTACTGCAAACATATATTAATAAAAAATAAAAACTGAAAAAAAATCAAAACCTCAATGACTTTTAATAACCAATGCATACTAGTTCCAAATAATAGAGATGCTAAAAAAAAAAAGTAATAGAGATGCTAAAGTTATCTAAGAACAACCACAACAGAAATATTTTGAAAACAATTATAGCTTGTCTGACAATGAACTGGAATATAGAGCCATGGAAATTACTCAAATGGAGCAATAGGGAGAAAATAGACTAAATAGCAAACAAACAAAAAGCTGTAGTGATCTTTTGATCCATAATGAATAAACAAATTGCCATTTAAATCCTACAAAAAGAGGAGAAAAAGAAATAATAACAAAACTTCTCAAATTTGATGAGACATAAACCTATGGGTTCAAGATGCTGAGCAAACACCAACAGGATAACCTGGAAGTATTTTTTGGAGACACGCTGTAATTTAATGTTGAAAAACTAAAGACTAAGAAAAAAAGGGAAAGGAGAAAACCAGTGTCATACCCAAAAACCAATTCTATTATTAACATATCTCTCTGGGGGCTGGAAGGCAGGCTCACAATATTATTCTGTGTTAGTCAGCATTCTGCTGCTATGATAGAACACCCAAGAAAACCAAGTTGGAGGAAAAAAGGCTCAGTTCGGCTCAGGGATTCAGAGGTTTCAGTCACTTGTCATGTAGGTCCATAGCTTCTAGGCCCATAATGAGGTAGCTCATAATGGCAGGAAGCCTATGGTGGAGCAAAGTGGCTCACCTCATGGAGGACTGGAGAGGAGAGAAGGGAGAGAGAGAGAGAGAGAGAAAGAGAGAGAGAGAGAGACTGAGCCAGCTAGTGAGAGAAGAAGGGCCTAGGGTCAAGATGTATCCTCAAGGTCCTGCCCTTATGGTCCACTTCCTTCCACTAGACCCACCTCACAAGTTTCCATCACCTCCCAATGACCCCGTCAAAGTAGGAGTCCATCAACTGATAATTTACTGATGATATAAGAGCCCTCAGTATCCACTCACTGCCCAAGTCCACAGCCGGTGTTCAAGCCTGTAGCACATGGACCTTGTACGACACTTGAAACCCAGGCCATAACATTCTCAAATAGTAAAAGGAATGAAATGTCATCTCAGAATTCTAAGTCCAATGAAAATACCCTTGAGAAATAAAATTGCAATCCCTTAGATGAAGGAAAACTGGTAGAATTGTTTTTGATTTTGCCAGGAGACCTACACTAAAAGAATAACTAAAGTAAGATTTGTAAATAATGAAGCAGAATAAGAAAAAGAAACTTGGAGAATGACGAAAAAAAATAGAACATAGTAAACAAACATATGGTTAAATACAATATAACAGTGATGTGCTGTTACCTGGTCTCTGTTAATCTAGGATTCTATTTAATCTAGTTCTATTATGCCTACAGATGATAAAAAAAAATGTAGAAGAAGACAGAATCTAAAAAACCCCTACTCACCACTACTGACAAAGATACTGGTCTCCTCTATACTCAAGACTGCCTTCAGTCACACACATACTCACACACTCATACGCACATGCATGTGCACACACTCACACACGCAGAGACTGTATTTCTTATTAAATAGTGTCCTGTGGACTCTCCTGATAAACACAATCATGAGAAATCTGCAATTATGCAAAGAAACCAGAATCAGTCAGAAGAAAGTGAGTATATCTGATTTTTAGGGTTCTAACTTTTTTATTTTACAAAGAGGAAAAAAATAAAGCATAACTTCAAAACAAGATAATAGGAGCGTAATAATAATTAATGCATTGCTTACTGTTATTTTCATAGCTTCCTGATCTCATTGCACACGCTGGAGGCATAAAGGGTACAAAGTTGTCCCACGTTGATGGACAGGAATTTTCACCCTTGTGTTGTTTAGCTCTGGTTTTTAGTGTCATCTGAGGGGTAGAATAACCTCCTATGACATTTAGGGTAGCAGGCTTTCTGTTGAGAATCACAGTTCCCCAGGAAAAGATGCAGAGGTGAGTATGTACCAAACAACACTCATCGTAGGTCCAAATTGGCTACACCAATAAAACAGTTCCAGGTGGAACGTCAAATGTGTTTACTACAATTGAGAGAAAGTAGAAAATTCAAATTGGTTGCACTGGTAAGAAAAAGCTGTACAATGTCACAGAATGGAGATTATATATCAAAAGTTAGTTATTTACTATGTGGGATCAAAGGGTAATATACAAAATGATGGAGGCAAGATTGATTATGGTGTGCAATTATTAGGGAGAACATAGTCAAAGGCTATATATTAATATTTAAATTGTCCTTTTAAATATGAAGCATATATGCACATACATTAAAAATCCAAAATGTACAAATGGATACATAATAAAAAGCCATCCTCCCACACTTGTTCATCTGCTATCCAGTTTTCCTAGAAGTTCACTTCTCATTTCAGACATAGTCTATGTACAAACACGTATATAATTTTTTTATCTCTTTCTGTAGTTATAAATACATATATGATGTCAGCATTGACACATACAAGGACTTTTTGTGATACAAGGGATTTAACTGACAGACTTTGTGCTAAGATACATACACAGCCTATATATTTTGTATAGATTTTATATATGGGCTATGTATGTTATATGTGGACTGTGTATGTAAGTGTGTATTTATCCATGTCTATATATAGTATGTATATATAAAAT
>NW_004955427.1:6950215-7025699 GCF_000276665.1 Chinchilla lanigera | reverse complement strand
GTAAATATTATAAATATGTATCACTACAGCCAACCTCCCTTTCTCACTTTCCTTCCTTCCCTTCCTTCCCTCTGGTTCTTTCTTTCTTTCTTTCTATCTTTCTTTCTTTCTTTTTAAGACTCAAAGACTCATTTTTATATAACTGTTTCACTTTAGTCAGATCTTATGATAAACATTTAGGGTGGTTCTCTAATTATTTCTTATTATACATAATAACTGATATCCAAGTGTATGCATAATTTCATACAGTCATTCACAGCTACAGGATAAATTTCAAGAAGCAGCACTGAGTAAAAGGCTGTATCAATCAGCTTAGACTACACGATGACACAATAGTAAGTGATACCAAGCGCTCTGTGCTTACAACAATGTCTATCTCTCACTTGAGTTACATCTCCATTACAGGTGACTCTGGCTCTGTTCTATACTGAGACCTGGACTGCTGGAACAATACTTCCCTAGGTCATCTTGGGTTTTTGGTACAAAGAAATACAATGTACCTAACAATGTGATGGCTCTGGTGGGGAGCAGCTGAGCTGGAGATCGACCACACATCCAGGGCTAGAGCAAGGTCAGCCCCAAGAACAGGGAGAGCCAGAGGCGAGCCATGTGCACAAGTTGTTGGGACTAGATTAAGGCCAATGCAACAGGCATCTGGCCTTGGTGTTCTTCTCTGTTAACTACAGCACAGGCAGCTTTGGTGATGTCTTGTTTTCAGTGTTCACAGCAAAACACCGAGACCTTGCACTTTGACTCCATCGCACCCTTCCCCCCATATAAATAAAGAGGCAGACCATGTTGTGTTTTCCTTGCCTCACCATCAGAGAGGTCAGGTCCCACCCAGTCCCAGTTTTCTTTTTAGTTTTTGTCTATAGTTTTTTCTTAATCTCCCATCACCCCGCTCAGGACCCTGCTGCCTGTGCAGATCACGGCAGGCTCTTACATATTTCCTTCTTAAAAAAATACGTGTCACTTCTACTCAGTCCCCTGGCCGAAAGAAGTCATGTGGCTAAAGGTGACATCGATGAGGTGTGAATATCCAATTTTCCACCACAAGGAAGGAAAAAAAAATATAGAATAACACTACAGTTCACCACAATGAGTAGGTATGATTATAAATTTGTTCTGTAGTAAAACGTCCCCTCTAAAAGTGCTACAACACCTATCAAAAATATATATCTCAGGGTAAGGATGTGGCTCAGTGGTTTAGTCCTTAGTTCTGAAAACAAAACAAAACAGTAACAACCAATAAGCAAAATATGTCTACTCATCCCTGCAATGATATGTTATAATTTTGTGATATCAGGTTCTACAGTCTTGGCCATCTCAAGGATGTAACCTTAGCTTGAATTGTTATAAGTAAAGTGTAGACTATATTCACATTCATAATCAAATATGGCTCACCTGATAAGTATTTGAGTGTTTTATTTTTAATCAGCATTTTTAATCTGAATGCCACTTGATGTTAATTTAGCCTATGACCATTAATTTTGTGTTATTTTCACATCAG
The DNA here is from genome assembly GCF_000276665.1 of Chinchilla lanigera. Taxonomy (NCBI): domain Eukaryota; kingdom Metazoa; phylum Chordata; class Mammalia; order Rodentia; family Chinchillidae; genus Chinchilla; species Chinchilla lanigera. Next base: position 7,024,189 of record NW_004955427.1, on the reverse strand, counting down.
CTACTGTTCCTGTTAGATCCAGATTTTTTCCCCTAGGTAGTGACAGCTAATAAACTGTCTCTTCTAGCTGGAAATCTGTCTGCACCTTTTTTGCTTTCATAATAGATTGCTTTCAGTCAAATACAAATGCAGATTTTTGGTCTTTATTTTAGATATCATTTTTTAATATTTAGCCCAATATCCAATGTGTTGATTCTTGTGTCTTTCAAAAAAAATTTCTTATTGAAAATAAGAAATGTAGAAGGATTGAAAATCCATAAAAAACCCTTACAAAGAAAACTATCTACTTTGTAAAAGTATCTACTTTTCATGTTAGAGCACTTGGAATTTAGACTTCTAGGAATTTAATAAATATGCTTTTAAAGCTTTATAGATGTCATCAAAATAATTGATAGTGTTGGGAAAGCTTCCAGATTTTTCTCTTCTTCTCAGTTGGCAGTGATTAAGCACATGGATACTGATTAAAATCCAGCAGCCGTTTCTTATAAACCTCACTTTTTATAATGGGTGTCCCTTTCCTTGGGTTTTTTTGAGAACTAAAAATTACAATTCTGGGCACAGAATAGCAGAGAAAAGTAAGCTATGTTGTTCGTTTCCATTCACAAAGGAAGATTGGGTTGCTTGAGCTGATTTTGGAATGAACACTTCTTCTCAGAAGTAAAGGAAAAAAAACAACCAATAGTCAAGTATAGAAAGTCAAGATTTCCAGACATAAAAGAACACTTATGAATACAAAAATCTAGAATACACAAAAATGAAAATCACAGCTGGCAGCGGAGAATATTAGAGCTGAGATCCATGTGACGGTGACACAAAGCTAACTCTTTAGGAATAATGAAAACTTCAAAATGTAATCAGTAGCCCTGACTATTTCACTTGCCCTCAAGAGCCAAGGAGGAGGTGCCCGGGGCTCCTGGGTTTCAGACTTATTTTCAGTGTTCCCTTTTTCCTGAGATCTAACAGGTGTTTCATGGGGCAGACTTACATTTCTAATTGCAAAACAAATAGTAATAGTGTAGTGTTCTGGAATAGAACTTACAAAATGCTCATTAATCCATGCCTAATAATATTTAGTAAATTTGATGAAGTTCAACAAATCACAACAGTAGAAGCTTCAAAAGTAACATTCTTGTCTCAGTCCCAGCTAGCATAACAAAATAACACAGGTTGAGTAGATTAAATAGCATTTATTTCTTATAGTTCCAGAGGCAGGAAGTACAAGATAAAGATGCCAGTAGACCTCCTGTCTGGAGAAGTCATGTTTCCTGTTTCCTTGGGAAGCAGGGGCGCAAGTTCTCTTTTGTCTTGTTTATAAGAGCATTAGTTCCGTCATGAGGTTTCTCTCTTTGTGACCTATATTCAACATGTAAACTTCCAGAAAGAAGCATTCACTCCACAGTAGCTCTACTGAATGTGAATGTCAGACATTCAGAAGATTTTTAGGTATAGAAACTCATGCAGTGAAATGTAAAAGCAGAGATTACCATCAAAGTGTTCTTTCTGATCTCCGGAGCTAGTTAAGTTTTGTCTGCCATCTTGATCTTGCTTTCCTTTTCAATTTCTCAGTTGCAAATTCTGTGAATAAGTTGTCAGGGTTAAATGCAGTCTAGCCATGCAATTTGTTTCCGTCATGACCTGTGACACTGAGAACAATTTCCTTGTATTTATTCCTAAGGTAGTTGTCTTGCAATTTTGACAAATGTCCTAAGCTTGTCCTTGTAAGGGGGATGAGTGTGTGGCAGTTTTCCTAATGAAAGTTCCTATCTGTATCATCTTCACAGTTCAGAGCATTGGAGCGACAGATGATTGACAAGAGAAATGGATTATATAAAATGTTTATTTCACAAGATGTAACTCTTCATGAGCTCCTGAACTAGGCTGAGAATGGGGATATGAAAGAAGACATTTGGTAGACTTGAAGAGAAGAAAAACTGACAAAATTTGGAATTGAATTGGATTGAAGAGTTTAGTGGTAGGATATAGGGAGGAACTGCCAAAGATAATTAAGCATGTAAGTAAGGTGAAATAAACAATAATGTTTCATTTGCTCTTTTTGCAAACAAATGAAAGCATTGAAAGATGGGCAAAATATTTTGATGCATACCATTAATATGGAAATCATAAAACTTTAACAAATTAGATTTCAAATTACAATATAAATTTTATTGAAAATAGTTTGAAAAGCAACTGTAGTTCCTAAAACAAAAATCTTGTATTTCCTATATGATGATACTAGCAAGTAGAGGAAATTATTCATTTTATTTTCTATATATGCCCCAACCTGGTCTCACACTTGTTTTGCTAACCCAGAATGGCCTTGACTCTCCTGTCTCATCAACCTGCTGGGATGGCAAGTAAGCAACACTATGCCCAGCTATCTCTGTGTGCTGTTAAATAAAGACCCATACCTTAAGGAGAAGGTTGGCCAACTCCTTTACTTTTGATCAGTGCTTTACTTTTCATCTACAAAATCTGTCCCACCCCTGCTTCTAGGAGCTAAAAATTAGTTTTGTATTTCTAAATGGTTGGAAGAAATCAAAAGAATAATATTCAGTGACATGGGAAAATTACATAAACTTCAAATTGCATTGTTTAAGATGTTTTACTGGAATAGGGCCACGTATATTTGTTCACATACTATAAACTACTGATTCTATGCTATAGTGTCAGACTGTAGTTTTTACAAGAGATCACTGTACTGTAATGTCCCCAAATATTTATTACCGGACCCTTTACAGGAAACATTCACCAATCCCTGCCCTGACACAAGCTACAGCTTTAAAGATATGTAAAAACAATAATCATTATTGAAAGTCTGACTAGAAAATACTGGCTTTAATTTTTGTTCATTAACTCAATAAGTGTGTGTGATATGCCACTGATAGAAAACCAAAAAAATTAGCTTAATGAGACACTATGAAAATTAACTCCTCTTCTGGTTATTGTAGAAAGTGAATGGTGGGGAATCAGATTACAGCTACATTAAAGATCTTAAATTTCATTATGACTTTCCAGAGTTAATAGTCTGTGTAAAAGAAGAGGAAGAATGTGTAATGAACCCAATTTACCCCAATTTCATGTACAATTTAAATTTATACTAATTAGCAGTACATTTTAAAAAATCCATTACCTTTGTAGGATTTATTTAATTTTTATTTCAACACTTTAAACAACTTGGAGGGGTAGATACCGTATCATCCTAATGATCTTTAAAAATGAACTGAGATAAAGTGCCAAACTTTTCCAAATAGAGTACTTTGATTGTATTTGGTATATTCAAGCCTTGAATATATTTTTACATTGTTTTACTAAAAATATTAAATCTAACCCTTCTTAAGTGTTTGTGAAAAGTTGATTCTGATGGAAAACAAGAATGTTAAATCACACAGGACACGGCCACACTTCTTCAATATCCCTTTAAGTATTTTCTTCCTCAAAGAGTCTCACCTTTTAAAAATGTTTATTTTTCCCGTGTATAGTTAGCCATGATGGGTCTGGTTATTGATTTCTTATCATAAAATATCTTCTGTAGCAATTACACAAACATGCATATATGTTTCTTCTATAGAATTTTTACATTTATGTATAGCTATTTCCTGTCCAGCTATATTGAAATTACAATATTTTGAAAAATTTGAGCAAATTACTTTCAGAGATTCGGTTTCCTCACACACAAAACTGAAGTGATGTGTGAGCTGCTGAACTGTCCTAAAAATGAAACATAATTTTAATGTCTAGTAATTAACTGAGATTTAATTTAAAATCAACGCTTAGTTTCTTGATTTCTACTTGTTTTCTGTATCATTTGAAAGGAACTCTAGAATCTATTTTAAAAGGCTAAAAAAAGAAACTACAAAGGGCTACATAATTAACTCTTATTGTCAGCCACTCCAGAAAGCAACACAGCAGGAGCATTTTGCAGATGTACGTGACTCCAAAGCTCACGACATTAAAGCGAGCCCAGCAGTTTTTGCGTTCCGTTTTATGCAACCTCTGGTTTCAAAAGCAGAACTATAAAGAATTGAACTCAAACTTCCATTTAAATAAGACACAGTGTCCATATATAGTTACTTATATTTCTTCACAAACCGCTAAAAATAATAGTAAATGGGTTTTGAGACGTACACTCACAAGGTATAAAACAAAGCAAGTGTGACCGTTTATCCTGATATATCAACTTGCCTGGGTTAAGCAATGCCAAGAGGGTTAGGAAAGCACATTTCTGTGTGTCTGAGTGAGTCACAGAGGCATGACCTTGGGTAATCTGTCAGGTTCCTCACTCCTTCCGCTCTGAGAATATTGCCTTGCCCTGCTTAAAGGTCACCATGATGTAAACATCCTACTCCAGTACACCCTTCTGCCTTGATGTTTATGTCTTGGAGCCAGTTACCATGGACTGAATTTCCCAAAGTCTTGATGCACATCAACTCTCCTCCTTTAAACTACAGGAGTCTGGTACTGTGTGCTGGTGATGGGAGAAGAGAGTAAAGCAAAAGGTTAGGTCCAACATTTTGGAATATGAAATGTACAGGAAGAAGTGGTTACTGGTTTAGAAAACTCAAAGATGCTAAATCCTGATGTAGTGGGAAAGCCAAGAAAAAATTCAGTTGTACCTAAGAATTCCTAAAATATTAAGAAATGATAATAGCCTAGATTTGAGAGTGAAAATTGGGCTAACACTAAGGATTTGACACTAAAAGAGCTGTTCCCTGTTATTTGTTGTCCATCTCCTCCTCCACACATCAGCAGAAAACTGGGAGCTTATTCTCTGGGTAGATTACAGTGGGAACTCTGTTGATGTCCCAGCAGGTGAAGAGGTGAAGGGATACTAGCACCTGTAAAGTTGATCCTAATGTTCTCTCCACTGTTTCTAGAAAGCTGGCAGCCAGGCCCATAACTTTAGGAAAACTCATTTTTCCCTGTGTATGTGAGATCAGAAGAAAAAATTCTGCTATTAAAGACTTCCCAGCAGAAGATTACGGTGGACCCTTGACTTATGAACTCAATTCATTTGCGAGGGCTGGTTGTAACTCACCTCGGTTGTAAGTCAAGACTGTTTTTCCCATAAGGAATAATGGAAATACCCACAATGCAATCCACATACCCCAAATCACCCCTGAACTACCCTCTTCATAGTAAAAATCAGTTCACTAATAATTTTCCAAGAGTATTTACCAAAAAGTTATAACACGTGCCTAGTTTATCAGCAGCAACAATGTCACTCTGTACTCCCCATTGACAGTGGCACCTCTGGCTTGCAGGAGGGAGGATGAAATGCAAGGTGATTATTGCTGGGAAGGAGAGGCCCCTTCCATGAGAACCTCAGGAGTCTGGCCCTCTGCTGTCCTTTCTCTCCTTGGGAGAGTCTGTAGCCCACTAGGACCTGCTTCCGACTCACTTGTTATCAGCATTTTGAGAACTAAACCCTGGTGTAAGGTTGTCTGTTTCTGTCTTGTCTTTAACTGTTCTGTGGTATGATGTGACGTTGTCATTAAGCAAGTGAATGCAACCATTGGCTTTTTCTTGGTGTGGTTTGGTCTTCTCTATAAATGTTTGTAGCTCTGTCCATTTTTTCAGGATTTCTTTTACTTCTGAAGAACTTTACTGCACTGATTGTTGATACTCCCCCTCTCCTCTTCAGAAAGCTCCTCGGCTGCCATTCTCTGCTGCTCATCCAGTAGTTGCTGAAGTTCATCAAAAGACAATTCTTTTAAGTGTTCCTCTACCAGTTCCTCAACATCACCACTGTCTACCTGCAAGCCTATGGACTCTGCCATAGTGATAGTGTTATCGGCCACAGGGTCAACTGAAGGCTCAAACTCCTCTATGCAGCCCTCAGAGTCTCTCTCCTTTATAATTTTAGGCCACACTTTCTTCCAGGAAGATATCAATGCCTGTAGAGAAACAGTGTCTTTCTCAATTAAGTGCATACAGGAAAGAACATTATAATGTGTCTTCCAGAACTCTGTAAGGGTTAAGTCTGTATCTGAGAGCATCTGGCAGCCCTTCGGGAACAGTTCCTTGGTGATAGACTCTTAAAGTTAGCCATAATCTGCTGGTCCACAGGCTGCAGTAGAAGAGTTGTATTAGGTGAGAAACACTTGACTGAGAACCAGGGGAATTCTTCAGCCAATTCATCCGAATCTCATGGGTGAGCAGATCATTGTCCATGAGGAATCAAGCCCTGAGCAGTAACCTTTTGTCCTTTAGATATTTCCTAACAGTAGGACAAATAGCCTCACTTGTCAGCTCAAGAAAAAGTACTCTTGTTACTCAGGCTTTTGTGTTAGATCTCCACATGACCCCTAGCCTATTCTACATGACTTTATGCTTTCTGAATACTCTAAGGGTCTCAGAGTGATAAACCAAGAGAGGCTTTATCTTGAGGTCAACACTTGCTTCGACACATAGCACTAATATTAGCCTGTCTTTCATCGGTTTGTGGCCTGGCATTTTCTCTTCTTCCTAGGTAATGTATGTTCTCCTGAGCATTTTCTTTCAGAAAAAGCCAGTGAGAATTTTATGAGAGCAAAAGCCATTTCTCCATGTCATCATTTTAAAATGGTGTACGTAATTTTCAGTAGCCCTTCTATCACTACTGGCTGCTTCACCATGCCTAGTTATGCTATGAACCCCAGTTCTTGCTTTAAAATTGTGAAACCACCTCCATGAGCATGCAATGTTTCATCATTATCGCCCATCAATGGATTTTCCTTTATGAGATGTGCATGTATAGCCCTAGCTTTTTCACAAATTAGAGACTCAGATAGACTATCACCTGCCATCTGACTGTCCTTTATCCACCCTAATAGTAAACAGCATTTCTATCTCATCTAACACTGTTGACTGTGACTTAATAACTTGAGCAACACCTTTAGCAACACTACCTTCCTTATATAAATCTTCTCTGTGTAAGATTGTCGAGATGGTGGATTTCAAAATGCTGTAGACATTAGCAAGACTGGTGCCACAGACACCACTCTCATGTGTCTCCACAATCTCCTTCTTCTTTTCAATTGTGATATGGTTCTTTACCTTCCTTTCTTTCCTTACCTTCTTTTCTAGCTTTGTGGGGGCCATTCTGATAGCAGTAATTGTAGCAATTATATAAACCACTGACCAAAATTACATCCACAAAGATGTGCTTCTGGGCTGAGACTGATCCTTACATACACTTCTATATGCTTTTCCGGCATCGTAAGTCTTTATTTACCACCTCACAAGTGGCCAGTACTCAGGTCATAACTCAAGACTTTGGTTTTAAGTTTTACCAAAATTCTGGTCATAACCCAAATTGTTCACATGTGATGCTGTTGTAACTCGAAGGTCCACTGCACAGCCACATAAATCTACAGGGAAGCCCGTGCTCACCAAGGCTACAGCTTCTAAAGGTGCTTTGGTCAATGTAAGGACAGAGAACAAATAATTAGTAGTTATTGCTGTAAAGCTTGATAAGAATCAGAACATGTAGATACACAAACATAGAAAAAGCACTAAAAGGAAACAGACTAAGAAGACAAAACTTATATACGTATATTTTCATATACCAGGAAAAAATGAAGAACATTGTATTTATGATTCAAGAATAAAATTGTATGTGTATTCAAAGAAATGTATTTAAAATTTTAAAATATGATACTAAAAAAGAAAATTTCATTGTTCCAGAAGATAAAGCCTTGGAAATTTCCCAGAGAAGAGAGTAAACAACAGAAAGATGACAGTTATATTATGAAAAAAAGAAGAAGAAAATCATATTTAGTCCCAATGAAGCAATATTCAAACAATAGGAGTTCAGTGAAGAAAGAATGATTAAAAATAGAGAACATGAACTTTTTACATAATCCTTAAAATTTCTCACCACTGAAAAGATATGGTTTCTAAAATTCAAAGTGTCTTTTCCAGGGCTCTCTGAGTGGAATAATGGATCTACTCCAGAGGACTTGAGAGTGAAAGTTCAGAGCTACAAATCAAAGGGAAGATTCTAAACACTTTCAGAAGGAATAAATGGTCAGAAGACAGAATGGGTTTGGCTCACTTAAGAGCAGCGCCGGAAGCAGACAGACAATGACGACATATTCGGAGTCTCGAAGTGAAAGGATTGTGACTCTCTTTCCTTCTATTCCCAGCCCAGCCTACAAATCAGTGGTAAGGACCTTTACACATTCGTATGTTCCCAAAGTCTGCCTCCCATCAATCCTGTCTTAGGAAATGTCAGAGTGCTGTACTAAAAAGTGTATAACCAAGACACGGGAAAATGTGAAATCCTTAAAATGGGATTAGTTTTGGCTTTAGAAAGAGGCAAGTTCAATCTCTAGAAAGAAAATGATAGAGAATACCAGGAATTGGACAGAATTCAAGAATGGTGCAACAAAGGATTCCAGAAGACTGTCTCTAAGAAAAGAAACGTTATTGAATGTTTTATATAACTGGGAGAGTTTGGGCATCTTCAAGTGATTATTGCATACAAAGTAAAGCCAACAATAAATAAGATCATTATTAGCTATAAAGAAAACAAAAGAGTTCCCTTAGGGAAAAAAATTAGTCCTACTTTTTGCATAGTCTAGTTGTGCATAGTACTTGCATAGGTATAAAAATGTACCCTGAATATTTCTAGTCAAAATTATGCGATAATTGTAGAAGGAAAGTAGAAGATTGCAAAGTATGTAAGTTTCTCTGGAACCTATTAAGCTGAAGGAGTTGAATCATTCTCCCTCCATTATGGTGAGATAATACAAGTATTAAAATACTAAAGTCAAGACACAGAAATATTGTGATCTTACTGTTATTAACAATTCCTACTGTTATTGTTATTTAAATCAGTGGGGGAAATATCAGTAGTAATACCTAAGACAATTGAAAGTTGCCTCTGAGAAAATGGAAATGGAAGGAAAGATTAGGGAATTATTATTATTTTGTTATTTTTCAATAAGACTTGTAGAACCACCTAAATCATTCCAATCTGTATCAAACTATCTTAATTTTCACACAAATCAAATTTAATATAATGCTGACATTAAAATGTGTTAATTTTTTAACAGTTGAAAATTCATTTACTTTTTTATTTGTATAGTGAGGGTAGCTTTTATAGAAATCTCACAATACAGTTTCTCTAAAAATAATTACTCCTAAAATGAACTTTTGTGGACTGGGTCATTAATTAAAAGATTGTAGCTTGGCACTATAATTGTTATCATTGCTAAATTATTATATTTAAATTCAGAGTAACTGTGTCCACTTACCTAAATCTTTGTCTATAATATCCTTATTGTTAAATATGCCTAAGCCATGGAGTGTACTTACTACTCTACTGAAAATTCTTCCTAACTGTCTTAAAACCAACTTTTTAAAGTAATATTTTGGGGGGCTGGGGATTTAGCTCAGCGGCAAAAGTGCCTGCCTGGCAAGCGCAAGGTCGTGAGTTCAGTTCCCGGTACCGGAGAAAAACCACAAAAAAAAAAAGTAATATTTTGACAAGTGATACTGAAAATTTTATTATCAAATTGACATATGTCTAAGCAAGACTTACTTAACTTTCTTACCCTGTATTAGAACTCAAACATAATATGGATTTTAAAAATTGTTTAGATCAAATAAGTAATACATCTATGTAGACTGGCCAATGGGGAAAAAATATGTAAATTAACCAGTGCTCTATATAGAAACACCTAAGAATAGTTTCTAATCCTTTTATGATGCCATGTCGAGGGATACTAAGGATGAAAAAGGCTTCTAAATTCTTCATGTTTGTTTAGAAAGACTCTCCTTTACTATTGTCTGCCATTTACTATTGTCTCTTAAATTTACTATTTTTTATAGTGTGCATTGTTTCTCATTTCATAGTAAAACAACAGAGGCATTAAATCATCTCCTTAACCAGAGAAAAAGTGATTACTGGTAAAATGTAGTGACTTTCAACGCCTGCTGAAGACTAGTAAGATTAAAACTAGAAAGAGTAGAAGAAGGAACAGTGAAAGCAACAGATAAGATTTCTGATTCAACTTTTGTAGCCCAATAACTTATACACCATTATCTTTTGATAGTTTTGTAGGGCTTTTCTCTGTCCTCTAAAATTTCAGCAGGAATTAGCTGAAACAGCAAACCACATGTCAAAAAGCTCAGTGAAGTGTATAAAAATAATGAAGCAAGTGAGAAAAAAAAGAAATCAATAGTGAGGTGAAATAAAAATTTTAAAAGAGCTTTAAAACCAGGAAAAGAAAATTTGAACTAAATCTTGAAATACAGGGTAATGAAAATCAGTGGGGAAATCTGTAAAGAGAGATTTTATATACTTGCTAGAAGTGAGTAAAGGGCCACCAAATCACCAGGTAATATTACTGGAGTGCAAACTTTCTGGCCTGAAAATATAATTTGTCACCACTTGTTTCCCTGTACCGAAAAGGAGAGCTGTGATTTTCTCTGTGTTGCGTGCAGTACTGCCACATCCTGAAGTCATTTACAAAAAATTAACAGTGCCAAAAACAATTAACAATGCCTCAAATCTACCTTAGCTGGCCTTTGGAATGATGAGAATTTTGTGAAGTAAAGAGACTTTTGAAAATGTAGTACAGTCCCACTGGAAGTAACTGTGAAAAATAATTATGAGAATTATATATTTTATAAACAATGTAGCATCAAATCATAAAATACAAGACAGTCTTCAAATATACATGGCAAATCCAAGGTTATTTCACTCTTCAGGTATGCAACAATAAAACAGAATGTAACTAAGATAAACTGAAGCGAAAATGCTGCATTATAAACATAGCCAGCAGTCACTGTTTTTAAGCTTTTGAACTTTTCATGTTCAACTACAGTATATATGATCGTGTGCTACGTACCAATATTTAGGCCCATGACAGATCTCAAATGATGGTGGTACCATGATTGTATCCCCTAGAAACATCATAAACATTTTGGCTTGTGAAAATACAATCTGTGGTGTCCACAGAGGGACAAAATTGCCTAGTGACACATTGTGTAGGGTGCAGTCCTGTCACTAATCAATGCAGGACTACCTATACATGTGGTAGAGACATCAAATTTTGGTGTAAGAATTATGAATTAGGCTGAGGAGGTGCTCAGTAAGTGCTAACTTGCCTAGAGTGCCTGAACCCTTAGACTCAATACCTAGCACACACCACACACACACACACACACACACACACATTACTCCTAATTCCCATTTTCCACACCCAAGCGTTCACATTATAACTTGTAAATGTTTATCTTTCTCCATATTATCAAGTAATATTGTTATATCAGTGCTTCAAAAATATTTAAATATTAATGTTTATCACTATGAGAAATACGGATTTAGCAATTTTTTTCACCTAACCCTTCCTACTGCATTGTATGAAATTACTCCATATTTAAACAGTTATAAAATAACTTTAATTAAATCAATATTTAAGGCTTATATGATTAGACTATTGTAAACACTGGGCTATATTGTATTCTAGAATTATTTTTCCCTTCTTGAACAATTTTCTTTGTCCTTTGTACTTTGTTCAGACACTTTTATTCACTTAATTTTCTATGGCCTAACTGTTCCCAAGTTTTTCAAAGTTAATCAGGAGCATATCAAGTTCTTCTTGGACAGACCTTTCAGAGGCTTCTGACCTGTTCCAACTCAACTGGCTGTGCTCTGTGTGTTGGAAAAACCATGATGCTGAGTTCTACCTGCGACTTCAACCTCCAGAGATCCCACTTTCTCTTTCCGGAGTTGGCACGTCCACTCCTTTCTTGACTTAGGGAGAAGCAAATTTCTAGTAGTTTTGTGAGGAAGATCACATGGGAAACGAACTACCTGAGTGGCTGCAAGTCTGAAAACATCTTTTTCTGAAGTTTTCATTTGTTGTTTTTATTTTAAAGACAAGTATTTCTTGATTATTTGCTTTATACAGCTTCTGTTACGATGTTATTATTTGGATGCACCCACCACAGGCTAATATGCTGAAATTCAATCTCCCTGTGAAGCACTATGGTGTTTAAAGGTGAGAACTTGGGGAATGATTGGCACAAGATGAAGTCATTAGAGTGGACTCTCCATGATTCAGTCCTGGCAGACTTAAAGAAGTTGAGAAGCCAGAAGAGAGACACACATACTCCCTGTCTCTTGCCATGTAATGTCTGCACTGGACTATGCCAACCAGAGGACCTTCACCAGATGCACCATCTTGAAGGGACCTCCATAGCCATGAATCAAAATAATTCTCATTTTCTTATAAAGTTACCCAGCATCAAGTATTTTGTTAAGGTAACACAGACTAATGCAGCTCTATTATTTTCTGACACATGCAATACATTTTTATTGAACCTCTATATAGTAGCAACATTTATTATAAAGTTTCTCTAACCTGTATAATACTTGCTTCCGGAAACTTCCTGGTTCCTTTTACTCTGTGGATGTTCCTAAGTGATAGACTAAATGTTTCACGGAAACACACAGGGAAAGTTTTTCTCACAGACTTCACAGTGGGATCTGACTGAACTATTCTGTTGGAAGTGTCTGAATTTTAGTATTTTAAGTCTTTCTTTTGGTCTGCTCCAATTTCTCAGAACGAAATATTCCAGACATGTGTTGGCCTGTCAGCACTGTGGGGCCTGAAAAGGAAGCAGGACATGGTGGTCTCAGCGTTCAGTATGGAAACACCCTAGCTCAGAATTGGTCTTCAACGGTTGCTTCTGTTCCTCCCCACACACAGGCTCCTGCAAAGCTTCTCAGCTGAGTAAGTAAATCCCTCCAGACAGAACACACACAATTCTGACAGTGCAGACAAGTTATTCACAATAAATGATGGATTTTTAAAATTCAGTTTCAAGAGAGGGAATGAGGAGCATAACGGAGAAATTCAGTGCCTGTTGTGAGACTCTGCCTGGCCTCCTCTGGCTAAAGCGCTTCCTCAGCTGCACAGGAGCTGCTGAGGCCCCATGCACTTAGAAGCAGCAGCAGCATTACTGTGAAGTTGGCACAGTTAACTGAGTCTTCATGCGATTGTTAGCTGTGGTTGTCGATCTTCCCCATATTGTTGGTGTTATTTGGGGGCCTCTCTTTAATTTTCCTGTCTTGGCTTTTCTGTTTTCTCTGCTGTTTTTTCTAATGTCCGATTTCACAAACTTTCAAAATTGTACATGTGCATTGTTCCTGAGCATGATCCCCAGTATAAGGTATTTGCTCTATAAAAAAAGCTGAAGAAAATCAGGAGACAATGATAGATTAAAGTGAGGAAGGAAAACTGCTTAATCATTGCAGCTATCCTGTTCAGTTGACTGGTGTTTAAGGCTTTGGTATAAATGCAGGTTAGGTCCAATCTCAGGAAAATGTAAGAATGTGCTTGGTACTAGTATTACTAGCATTATAGACTTGTAGAAGTGTCTGTTTAAAAGAACTAGTGGACTGAAATCCCCCAAATATATAAAGGCTCCTGAGAAGTGGAGACCTAATGCCAAGAGCAGTTAGAGAAGGGCATTTATCATCAGTGGCCATGAGTTGTTCAGTTAATCATCCGGAAACTATTGGGGGAGAGGGACAAGGAGAGTCCTATTATCTTTGGTTGTCACAAAGTTGTTAGCAATTAATGCAGGGTCAGATGTATCTGGGAATAAACCAGGATAGTCTAGTCCTCCTCCTCCTTTCTGCCATTATCGTTTTTTTACCTTTTACCTTTTTAATTTTAGAGCTTCTGGAGAAAGCATCTCTTAAGAGTAGGTTTCCTTTAAGGCATAAACTCACACTTTGTGAAAGGAAGAAAGCCAGCAACAATTTGCTTTAATGAGATTCATTTCCTTTCCTACACTCATGATTGAAGCAATGGAGAAAACAGTCTGAACTCTACAATGAGACCCAGGAGCTCTGGGGTTTACTGCTCATTATTCGGCACTGTACGGTAGCACCCGAGGCTAGCTGTTTATTTTGTCCTATTGCGAGAATGAAGATAAGGCTGTTATCTGTGGAAAAACGTCTGAGTTCAGGAACAGTGGCAAAGTGTACTCGAAAATGTGATGCTGTGTTTTACTGTATGATAATAACTAACTCATGTGATACCCTATAGTTGATAATTAGTAAGATTGCACAACAATTCATAATTCCAGTATGTATCAACGATCATAAGCCATCCCATCTTATGAGAGTGTCTTGATTTATAAGCATGAAATCCATGCCAATGAAAGCAGGACGATAAATTAAGAATAAATAGTGTAATGGCCTGATAGGTCTTGCATGGTCCACGTTTTTAGCCTGGCAGAGGAATGAATCTTTAAACTTTTCCTCAACAATGGCTCTTTTCAGAGACTTAATGATCTACAGATATATTTGGCAATAAAAGCAAGACCAATTGATTTCATAACAGCTGGAACCTCAATTAAAAATGTGTTGTCTCCCATAGGCTTTGTCGAAGTTTCCACTTCATTAAAGCACACCAGGATTATCAAAATTCAAGTTGTAAATTCTTAAATTGAGGCAAATATACGTATCTGACATGATTCACCCAAAGACTACTATCCTGTAAATCAGGGTCATAGGTTTTTGTCCAAAGTCTATCTATAATTAATTTCAATTTTTGAGGTATTTTAACTTTATTAGACCTTAGTTTCCACAAATGTGTACTTAGTAGTCAAAAGGCATTGAAGTAGTAACATAATCACAGTTTACTGATAGTTTTTATATAGCAAACTATGTATCTACAGGTAGTAAACTATATAGTCCTCTTGTTACTTTATCTCATTTAGATATCTTAACAACTATATGAGGTGAGAATTATTGTATTTATCTTCTAGTAAGTGGTTGAATAAACCCAAAGGTGATGCTGTTAGTTAAAAATCTAAATCTTCAGCATGTTGCCTTTTGTCCTAAATAAATTTAGTCTAATGTATGAACATAGTTTAACAGTAAAAAGATTTTTATATATATTAGTTATTAAAAGGCACTAAGGTAATAACTTAATAAATAGAACTTACTAATAACTTAATAAATAGAAACACTTGATGTGCCTCAAGGAGTTTCTAGGTAAAGACTAGAAATGATACGTTAGTTACTCACTGATAAAGAGATAAGCTAGGAAGAGATGGTAGGACAGCTAGAGACTGCCACTGAGTGAAGAGAGGGGCAATGGCTTCAGTTCCAAAATCAGGTCTTTCAAAGACCTACAGAGCCCTATGTCCTGACTTTTCTTGATGGACATCTGTAAGTATTTCATTTCACTTATAACCCAAAATTCACTGAGGTCCTTCCCATATCTGAAACAGAGTCTCTCTGGTGTCCCTCAGCCCAAGGGATATACCTACCATGACAAATACCATTCACCAAGGATGAGGAAAGGTAAATCAAAGACCAGGAGAAAGGCACTGGACAGCTAGTCATCACCAACAAAACACTCCTGTAGAACATCAATCTTGAACCAAGACATTTTATTTTATTTTACATTTAGATTTAACTGTAAAGTATACACTGAGTACTATGAGCTAAAATTTATACATGATTTCTTATACAGAGACCATCCTATCCTTAGATTTTTGTAAAATGGACACGTGAAGGATCAAAGTCTGCAAACTCTTCATAGGATTTCAGAGCCTGTCTTCTCAAGATTTTTACTTCATAGCAAAGCAAACTTTATTTGTTCAGAGATTGCAAAGTGTCCCTGATCTTTCTTCCTGGGACCCTAACAAGCCATGTGTGCTCAATATACTCTGCTGGCCAAGTGCCTATTAAACCCTGCCCAGATACTGCCAAAGGCAACATCCAAACTGCAGTGATCATTAATCTTTTTTGTGAGTCAAGGACACATAGAAATTCTGAACACTACTCCACACAAAAAGACACCAGTGTATGCATATACACACAATAACATATGCCATTTCAGGCAAGTTGAGGACTCAAGCTAACCTATGGTCTTAAACTAAGAAAAGAAATATCATGTCTTAGAAACTTTTCAGTCTTTACTATCCTAAGGCCCAGTTGGTAGCCTAGAGTGTTTTATGAGCACAAATAATATTCCTTGGTCTATAATAATTAAATTTGGTAATGTTCTGTATTCCTCCGGTATGTACAATTGATTTTTGTGATTCCCAGTAGTTATGTTGTACAAAGTTGTCTCAAATGCTGAATTAGCAAATTCTGAGCCACAGTTTCTTTTCTTTTTTTTTTTTGTTTTTCTTTTTGGTACCGGGAATTGAACTTATGACCTTGCACTTGCCAGTCAGGGGCTCTGCCGCTGAGCTAAATCCCCAGCCCCTTGAGCCACAGTTTCTAGAGAAAATAAAGGCTTAGGGTCCTATGAGATTAGCAACATTTTCATCAACCACAAATGCATACCCTGATTTTATTTGTGTTTCTATTTACACCCCTTCTTTAATACATATTGTTGATTCAATAACACTGGACTCACAAGTTAAGAGCCTCGTAATTCATGCCTGTAATTCAGCTTCCCTGACATTTCTTTCCTCTGCCATCTTTCACTTAAGAACACGGGCAGCAGTTCAGCACTGTCCTAAGCAGTGAATTCACCCACAAAATGCATAGAAATATAAAAATGTTGCACTCAATATGCCAAGAAAAATTACTTGCCCGTAGTATGAAAGAAAAGGGAAGAATGTTGCTTGTTCAACCTCTGCTGAGAAACTTTTGCATTGGACTACCCAACCTTTTTGTTTTTGTCATTCTCTGCACATCTGCAATAACTATGAAGGCTCAACAAATATTTATTGTACTCTCTGCTGGAACCAGTTCATGCCCCTCTCCTCAAATTCCTATGTTGAAATCCTAGCACCAAAGTGGCAGAGTTGCAATAGCAGGTAGAGTGTCTGGGAGGTAGTTAGGTCATGAGGGCTCTACCCTCATGTGCGTTTATGAAAGTGACTCTTGAGAGTCCCTGTGCCCCTGCCGCCATGTGAGGACACAGGAAGAAGACAGCCCTCTGTGAACCAGGAGGCAGGTACTCAGTGGACACTGCTGACACCTTGATCTTGTGCTTCTCAACCTGCAGAACTGTGAGGAATAAATTTTCATTGTTTCTCAACAATTCAATTTATGGTATTTTGTTATAGCAGCCTGCACAGACCATGAGAGGGTTACAAGTAAAGTTTATCAATAAGAAAATTTAAAAGAAGAAAAAAAAACCAAAATTTACCAACACAAAATGTGTGGTCCTAACACAGTGAACCCTATAACCTTTAGGCTTCAGGGCCTGTTCCATCAATTCTTGATATTTGGCAGGACCAAGTATAAATATATATATAAATGAGTCTTGGGAGTTAATTTTTACTATGCCAAAATCTTCTTATAATTTTAAAGAAAAAAAAAGAAATATCATTTACAGAAATTCTTCAAAGGAGGCTAAGATATATATGTACAGACACGGACCTCATTGCTCAGTTTTTATTCAATCACTTTAACTGTTGATGGTGTATTCTAAGATACCACATAATACTTAATACTGTCAATGGTTTATCATGATTGCACATAAATATCTAGATTTTTTTTCCCAGAGAAGTAAAATTTGTTCCTTACAACCTCATCAGCATTGTATTTGTGACCCAGAGAATAATTCACAGTGAGCAGAAAAAAGGTTTTAGTTTTTCTCCGGTACCGGGAACCGAACTCACGACCTTGCGCTTGCCAGGCAGGCGCTTTTGCCGCTGAGCTAAATCCCCAGAAAAAAGGTTTTAAAATGTAATCATGCTGCATGTTTTTCTTTTTCAAATCATACCATTTTTTCCATTTAAATACAATCAGAGTTGAGAAAGTGCTCCATTCTGGAAATTGTAACATCAACCAGCAATGAAACTCAAAATTCCAGGTCACTTAATAAAATATCCATTGAACCTAATTCTGGCTTTACCTTTAGCCACATGCCCCAAAAGCTAAAGGAGGAAAATGTATGACTATCTTCCTGATCAAGTTTGCAGTGACTTAAAAATAATATCTTCTGCCATGTCAAATACCATATACAATAACTGCATTTTATTCTCCTAAGTAACGAAGATAAGAACTATTTACATGTACATAGACTTCTTGGACATAAAAACTGACATTTAAGAGGTAAGAAAACATTATTGGTAGTAAAAGAATAACATATTATGCTGAAAATATTACTGCATCTTTTCAAGGCAAATTAAACAAGTGTTTGAGTATATATTATGAGCTTAAATTGGACTCAGTGGAGATTAGGCCATAGACTCTGACTTACATGTGTTTATTCAGCCCAGAGCTCTGTTGTTCAATACAGTAGCCATTGGCTCCATATTGCTACTAAAATTTGAATTAACTGTGATTAAAATTTTATTTCCTCAGCTGAACTATCCACCTTTCAAATGCTCAACAGGCCTATTTAGATAGTTATTACCATATTGAAAGTGCAGGGGTGGGGTTGTAGCTCAGCCGCGCACTGCTTGCCTGGCAAGCGCAAGGTCCTGAGTTTGATTCCCGGTACCAAAGACCAAAAACAAAAGCAAGTCCAGGTTCCTATCACTGTAAATCTTTCTACTGTACTCGGCGGATCCTAACATTGGAAGACAATAAAATGTAGATGGTAAATTTAGTGTTTTGTTGGATCGTTTCATTTCTTAATTTTAGAAAAGCTGGAGATAATTATAATGGCTGGTAAATGCTCCAAATGCACCAATGTTATTTAAGTAAAATTCGTCAAAAATCTACATGACTTCAGTGTGATGCCCACCTTTCTTCCTCCTTCCTTCCTTTCTCCCTTTCTCTCACTCTCCTTTCCTCTCTCCTTGCTTTATTCATTTCCTCCTTCATTGTTTGTTCTGGGTCATCTCTAGAAGTCCCCGCATAGCATTAAGCACTCAGAGGCAGAACCTATGAAGATTATGAGATTATGTGGATCATTTAGTCAGCCCATGTTTAGGAGGTGGAGTCTGAACAGAAGTAGGTCACTGAGGGTGTGGTCTAGAAGGGTATACCCTCCCTGGCTCCTTCTCTCTCTCTGCTTTCTTCCAGTCATCACCTGAGTAAATTTCTTGCTCTAAGACCTTCCACTCTGTGGCTAACCAGTCAAGATTAAACTTATCCTGAGCCAAAATAAACCTCTCTTCCTTTAAGTTATGGGTATCAGGTAACTAAGACAGATTTTGTTACCAGGGATGGGGTCATTGCAGTGATACTATCTGACCTTGTTGTTCAGAAGCCTTTGGAATTAGTTCATGGGAGGAGTGTGGAGAGATTTAGAGATGCCAGCTTGAGAAACAGCTCTCCAATGCTACAAACTGAGCCTGATGAGGGATTTTGGTCAGAGTTCAGAAGAGCAGAATACTGACAGAAATGTAGATGGCAAAGACAAGGCTCGGGTGAATTCAGCTGAGAAGAAGAACTCCGTTAGCAGTTGGATTCCAGGTCATGTCTGTTAATCTTTGTCTATCTTTTGCTCATGTCCTGAAAGTTTGCAGGAGACTGAAATTGAGGACACTGAATTAATTAATCTGGCAGAGGAAATTTCAAAGCAGCCTAACATACAGGGTATAGCATGGATACCGCTCCCTGCTTTTAGCCAGGTTTTGCTGAAAATCAGGAGCAAAAATCCCATTCAAAAAGTTTTCAGTTTCCCCAAGATGGGGGGCCTGGGAAAGTTGGAGCAGAGGAAAGCTTAGTTATTGAAATTTTAACATTAAAAAGAAACCAAGTGCTTTATAACAGGACAATAGGATAGATGCCTTGGGTGTGTTTGAGAATCTTGCAAGGCCCTACTTTTGCAGGCTCAAAGCTGTAAAAGTGAAAAGTTTGGTTGTAAGAAGAGAGTTCTAGGGCACCATGTTCATGGACAATGGCTGCCTACAGAATTTTTTCTCTGAAATTCAATTCACAGAGCTCAGCCATTCAAGCACTTGAAGAACCCCTGCAGCCACGATAAAAG
Organism: Chinchilla lanigera; assembly: GCF_000276665.1. Lineage (NCBI taxonomy): Eukaryota > Metazoa > Chordata > Mammalia > Rodentia > Chinchillidae > Chinchilla > Chinchilla lanigera. The sequence continues at coordinate 7,004,327 of NW_004955427.1, read as the reverse complement.
AGCCTAATTAATGCTCTAGCTGGTACCAGATCTCAACATGATCCACATAGTGCTGAGTTTATGGGTACGCAGAATGCAAGAGTTGTGAAGACAGGAGGCTTCCACCCAGATTTCAGCAGAAGGGTTTGAAGGCCAGGCTGTCTGCCCCTGCAAGGGCAGCGAATGAAGCTGTGAGAGTGAAGCTGAAGGTGTACATAAACCCCAGGACTCTGGAGAAGCAAGGAACATGGAATAGCTGAGGAAAGCCACAATGAGTGAGCAAAACCAGCCAAAGAGAGAAGCCACTGGGATTACACTGGCAGTGCTGCAGTAGTGGGGCAAACCAAGCTCTTTACGGATTACATCTTGTCACCGTTTTCCCAGGTTACCAGACATGGAACTATGGGATTTAATGTCTGCCTTTCTGGGGTTTAGACTTGCTTTGATTCCACTGATTTTTATCTCTCTATTTCTCCCTTTTGAATGGGAATGTTTATCCAGTTCTATGGTATGTTGGAAATGTTTAACTTCCTTTTGATTTTCACAGAGGTTTACAGCTAAGAGTTTGCCTTAAGTCTCAGGGAAGACTGGACTTAGATTTTTCAGCCATGCTGAAATTGTTAAAACTGGCAATTCTTACAGACAGATGAAATGCATTTGGCATAAAGAGATGCATGTGTGTTTTGAAAGCAGAATATTCTGCTTCATATCTAAATTTCTCCCCAAAGCTCTATGTACTTAGAAATGGGACATCTGAAAGGTGATTGGAATGCTGATAGAGGCAGGGGCCTGGTTTGGAGAGGTGGGTCACTGATGGAGTTGTCTAGAAGGATAGATCTCCCTCCTTGCGTCCTCCTTCTCTCTCTGCTTCAGGTGCAACAGGAGGTGAGAAGCCTTCCTACACCAGACCACTTTGCTATGTCATTTCTGAGTGGAGCCAATCACACAGTGACAGAAACTTCTAAAATGCAAGGCCAAATAATCCTCTCCTCCTTTAAGTTGTGAGTGTTGAATACTTTTTCCCAGCTATGCAGAAAGTAACTATGACACGCCTTTCATTCCTGTTTTCCTTCCTTCTTCACTCCCTCCCCTTCCTTTCTTCCTTTCCCTAAAACAATATTCTAGGTAATTCATGTAGATGTATGAGAATGGGAGAGGGGACACTGTTGCTTACCTATTGGGAAGAAATGTAATATTGAGTTGGAACAGACCGGTTCTAGCATTTTCTGTTATGGCTATAAGGAGTCGCTGTGTTTGCCACGTATATGGCCATTTTTGAAATGATTTTCCAAACAAGGAGCCAAAATCTCTTCAAAGGCTAATTATTCCGTTCTTTTCTTTATAGTATAAGAGCTTCTGATTACATTTATAAAAACTAACGGTGTACTATTCTTCAGTTTGTATTTATGCCATAATTTAAACCTTTTATGAACTGATTTCTGTGGTTTTAACAGATCACCATCTGGGTAATTTATGGTAGATAAAATTATTCATTTTAGTTCTTGAAGGTAGGAAGTCTAATATCAGTGTCCTGATATCTAGAGGGGACCTCTGCTGCTTGCTAACATGGCAAGGGGAGCACATGGAGAAAAGATGGGAGGAAGTCAACTCAGGTCTGTCATCTTCTCCCTCTAAGGCCATTAGTTTTATTTATAACCTCATCTAACCCTCAGTGTATCACAAAGGCCTTACTCCCAAATAGCCTGAACATGTGAATTTAGGGATGAAATTTCCATGGTGTGAGGTCTTGGAAGCTTACTCAAACCATAACATGCCTCCCTGATTTTTATTTGAACTATTAGTGAAGAACGTAACTTTTGATCAATAAAATATTTTACCACAGTGCTTAACCCGTGGAAGTTTATTAATAAAACCTAAGGGTTGTTTAGGAACTGTATGACTAATGACCTTTTTAAAAGCATGATTCAAAATGTTCACTACCAAGTTTTTGAAAATACAAAATACAATTCCACCACATATTATTAAAATGTGTTCGCTGTTAATAATTTTAAAATACCACAGTGAAATTCATGCCTTAATTTCTGATAAAATGAAACTTGCTTTAATAGAAAATAATATAGAAGCATTTACTTTTTGCTTCATAATTTTCCCATACCGTTTATCATAACCACTTTATTTATACTACTTCTTAATCTATACTATTGATAAACATTATGACACCTTGTGTGGATTATATAATTCTGTTATATTAAAATTCAACTCTTTAGTATAGTGAAGATGTCATAGGTACTCCAATAACCTAAACTATTTATTTGAATGTTTGCATTTGCTACAATTTTGTTCTTTCAGATATGTTTTCCCAGCATCAACTTTGTTTTAACTTCTAAATTGTTGACTATCTCTACCAAAATTAAGCTAAGAAACAATGTTTAAAATAATTTTCTCTACAATTCAAACAACAATATTCATTTACTAAGTATAAAGACTCATTCATTTAATGCAGCTGTCTTGCAGCTTCAGTGATTCAGTTATTCACAATACTGGACACTGGGTATAACAAGAACTGTCAAATACAACTCTGTGTTATTATTTGCTGTTACTCTGTAAGCTAGTACCATCTGTAGTTTACTCTGCCCTCCTTATTAAAAGTAAATTTATAGAACATCAAACAAAGGCATTAAAGAGAAATAAATGCCCTATGAGTCTTTCAGGAAATAATCCAAACTTTTCAAATTAGGAGTCTTTTGTAAACAGTTGGAGGGAATGTAAATTTCTACTCTTTTGAAAGTGCAATGTGACAATATACACCAAGAAATAAGTCTTAAGAAGTAAATCAGACACACAAGCTTAAAATTGCATTACTTCTCTTATATGAGAAACTCAAAGTATCAATAAATTAAAGAGCAAAATAAAACACAGAAAATTGGACATGGGGATAGATCTTTTGCAAGTGGGAAGAGAATCAAGAAGTGGAGGGAAAGCAAAGAGACATAAAAAGAATAAAGATGTATTAAGTACCCACCCCATGCTGAACACAATCATTATGTACTGCAAATATACAACAAAAGCAAAATTTAAAAAAGTATTTGAAATTTTATTTATAATTTTTCTTTAAAAACATCAAAGTTTTTCATTTTGAAGAGAGTAGTAAATAAGAAAAAAAACAAAAACAAAAAATGGCAGCATACCAGCATCACACACATAAATGAAACAGAGCAATAACATTAAAAGTGATACAGGGTTTTAAAACAAAATGATAGAAATTAACAAAGGTTGTTATATTACATATTGTTATCTTCAACTATGTTGCTCAGATTGCCAGATGTAAGAATGGAAGACTGTTCAAACCATTAAAGAGAATAAGAAAATAATTATTAGATATAATATTAGAAATATTACAGAGTTTCACTAGACAAGATGGTAGGAATTCACCATGGTTGTTCCACTGCGTATTGTTGTCGTCAAATCCGTTGTTCAGATTATCAGATATAAGCATGCAAAATTGGTCAGAACATAAAAAATTTTAAGCATTGACTGTTCCTTTCAGTATACCATCAGACATCAGCAGTACAGTTACCCCAGCTCTGTCTCTCTGTATAAATATATAGCCTTCTTTCTTTTTTCTTCTTTCCCTCATCCCAGTCATTCCTTCCTTTGCTAAATTTCTTTCCCTTTCCTATCATCTATTGTACATTCTGAGTTTTACTTATTCTTTCAGGTTCCTACACCAAGGAAACAATACGTTTACGCATGTGGATCTGATTTACTTCACTTATGAGTGTGGTCTCTAATTGCCTCCATTTACCTACAAAAGCCTCAAGTTTATCTTTCTTTATACCTGAGTAGTATTATATTGTATAAAAATACCACACCTTTTTTAATCCATTCCTCAGTTGATGAGCATTTGTGTTGTCTCCAAGATTTAACTATAACAAATTGTGCTGCTATAAACATGGGTGCACATGTATCGCTGTGGTATGATTTTTTAACTCTTCTTGGAAAATACTCAGAAGGAGAATAGCTGTGTTAAGTGGGACTTCCAATCCTAGTTTTATGAGGAATCTCCAAACTGATTCTACAGTGGTTTCACCAATCTACACTCTCTCCAGCAGTGGAATAGGGTTCCTTTCTCCCGACAGCCTCTCCAGCATTTGTTATTGGTTGATTTCTTGGTGATAGTCATTTTTTCTGGGGTGAGATGGGTTGTCAGTGCTGTTTTAATTTGCATTTCTTGAATGACTAATCATGTTGAACATTTTTTCATGTATTTATTTGCCATTAGTATTTCTTCATTTGAGAATGGGCAGATGCCCATTTCTGGATTGGGTCTTTGAATTTGGGAGGCCTGATTTTTGTTAATTCTTTATATTTCCTAGAGAGAAGTCCTTTGTCTGAGGGATAGTTGGCTAAAATTTTTTCCCAATTCTTGGGTTTTCTTTTTACTCTATTGGTGATTTCCTTTGATGTGCAGAAACTTTTCAGTAAGATGAGATCCCAGTTGTTGATTCTTTCAAGTATTTCCCATGCAGTTTGGTTTTTGTTCATGAACTCTCTGCCTACCTCTATGTCTTCAAGATTTTTACCTACTTTCTCTTCCAATAAATTTAGTGTTTCTGTAAAAACATCAAAAGTTGATACTTCAAAAACCATCCAGTAGATACTGCACAGAATATATAAATCAAGAATTTTCCTACTTCAGAGACTTACAGACCCAAATTTCAGGTAAGAGGTAGAACCTGTTGGATCATTGTCTTACCTTCCTCATACCCCCAATCTGTCTAACTCCTCTACCAGAGAAGGTTAGTCTATATCCAATATCTACATTAGATATTATATTCTCTATCCTAAATGAATGTTCACCATTGAGCATGGAGGAATAAATGGAGAGCCCTCAGTTCATTTGGTAAAGTCTCCACAAACATCTATTGAGTACAATTCAGTGGGCTTTTTAAAAATAGTCTACATCATTACTAACCATACTTTGGACCTGGAAGCTGGAATTATGCGCATTCAGCTCCGTTGTACCTAACAAGCTTAGTACTATACTGAATGTTAACCACCTGATCTTATAAACTGCAGGCAGCTTTGATTCATTTCTGGAAACAGTCCTTCACAATGATCCAAGCCTGAATAAAGTATTCATGGAAAACATCTAATTTTGCCATTCCTTCATCTCTGTCATTTCTACCAACAAGTTTCTTTGTGATCTGTACTGTAGTTTTAGTTATAACTTCCTTTTTTGAAGAAATTCTGTTTTGTAGGCTAAGTAACAGATAAATTAATATGAATATATTTGTCCCCACAACTTCTCTTTCACTAAATGCCAAAATGGATTTACCAGACTAATCTTTTATACATAAATTAAGCGATTTTAAGCAAAACTGTTCCAGTGTATATTACAAATTTGAAGCAAAATCTAACCATAATAAAATGACGGCTTGAAAGTTTTCAGTGTTTGCATTTTAACTGCCACTGGTTAGTAAAAGTACACAAACTTAACAAAGACGGTGAATCACTGCTACTTACCAAGCTCAATTTATCAGTAGCATCTTGCTAATCATTTGACGATCTCCATGCATCCTGGTTCTAAACCATTCATTCTCACCCACATTTTAATTTTTTCCTTCATTGCTTGATACACTTTTAAAATGAGATGACTAAGTCTCTCCCACCATCAAAGAAGGTATTCTTTTATACACAGATGTTGTATTTCCATCTTTCAATTTGTTATTCATAATATTTTGGCTTCTAAAAAAGACAAGAAGGATCTAGGCAGCACCTGAGGATCTGTGTTTTGTAATTGTGGATTCAAATGAATTCATGAAATTAAGTTTTTTTTTACCTAAATAAAATTTTTTTTGTAAACTACAATTTCTTCTTCTGATTCATTCATGAATTTAGACACATTTATTTGCACATCCACCATATTACATTATGACATGTTTTCCAATATAGAAATGTAAATTGAACAGAAAACCTGTCCTCAGCAAACTTCTAGTTTTTGTGTAAGGAAAAAAAAAAAAAAGAATACAGATAGGCATAATATACTGTAAAGTTATCAAATACTTAAGAAAGCATTATCCTAGTTCTTGAGGCCCAAGTAGGATCCGTACACATAACTGTTGCCGTAACAAAGGGACAGTAAGGATATGGCAGATTTGGGTGGGAGCTCGGGTATGAAAAAGCGAGCAGTAAAATAATACTTTTGCGCTTGCTCTCCTGAGCCTGAACCTCCACACTTACCCTATTTGAATTTTGCTACCCAGTTCCATGAACACAGTGGAAACCATTAAATTAGCAAATTAAGATATCAGTATATTTGAAGGCCAGATGTGGCGGCACTTGGCTGTAATCCCAGCTCTTGGAAGGATGCGGCAGGAAGGTTGCTGTGAGATCAAGGCCACCCTGGGCTACAAAGTGAATTCAAGGCCAGCCTGAACTGCATGGCAAGACCCTGTCTCAAAAGTAAAGCGAGCAGTATGTCTGATTATTTACTAAAAAAGCAGGGAGGATCATTTTGAAATTTACTCTAATAGGTATTTTGAAAAGCAGCAGTTGATATTGTAGAGCATTTTATTGCTTCGCTTTAAATAAAAGGCAATTTTACTTCCTGTGGCCAAAACAAGAAAGCCTCAAAGACTGAGCTTAGCTTTCTGCACCAGCGTGCAGTTTTCATCTCGCCTTCTCTATCAGCAGCTGGCACCACACGGTGGAGATTAAATTAGTGTGGCAAAGAAGAGGCTGGAAACAGTGACTGCAACAGTTTCTAGAGATGAAAAAAGAAACATCAGAAATGTTGCAAACATCAGAAACGTTCTTTACCTATTTCCTACCTTTATTATTTTGTAAGACTCTATAACTTCTCCAAGCCAAGCTACACCATGATCTTTTCTATTTTTGGTGAAACAGAGCAAAGTTTCAGGATAATCAATACTGATGTTACTCTAAGACACATGAAGAAAAGAAAACAGCAGCTATCACTTCAGTTCAAACTTAGGTTTGTTGTTTGTGCTGGGATATTTGGAAAATCAGATCTCTTTATAGTTTCGTCCACCTGTTGTGTATATACAGACTTGAAATGGAAGATTATATTTTTCTCCATTTTAAAGAAAAAGCAACTGCATTTTAAATTAAAGAAACTAGTTTTGCTTACATAAAATTTCTTGCATGGCTAGACTGAAAGACCACAAATTTGGGGGGAGCGAACACTGGAATGTAGAACTCTGCACATGCCCTGCAGAGACACATACATCTTTGGGGCTCAATATTTGCTGAAGCAATGTGCCCAAACCAATCTCTATATGAAGTATCCATCCAAATTGCAAACACTAGTATGTCCAGTAACATCAGACACTGGGTGATCAGACACTGGGTGATGGTGCAGTGAGAATTTCTCCAAATTAATGAAAAGGAGTGTACTATATTCATTTACCAATCACACTATATTTTTACCTATCTTTTACATCTAAGAATGGAAATGTAAAGATATGGCTCTGTCTCTTATCTCTCTTCCTTGAAGCACTCTACTGAACCCTAGGGTCTGAGAAAATCTCAAGGAGGACACCTTCCAGCTTCCCCAGTAAGCCTTGGTTTGTGAGAAAGTATCAGTATTCTTTAGATTTAGCATGTGCATTTTCTCCTTTAGTGAAAGAAAATTGGGAAGATGAGGATCTGTGTGGAAGAGTGCTTTTTAAGTTTCTTTTTATATCTTTCTTAAAATTATTTTCCTATTTACCATATGGCAAAACTTTCTATATGACCAAGAAATAAGATGATCTACTCAAATATTTGAGAAGACTACTGTTTCTGTGATAAAGGACTACTGAGAAAGTCTGAGTTTAAGAAATCATCAGTTACAGAGCAGTGTTCAATGCCTAGAGCACTGTGGAGTTGTTACCATCTAGGGCTAAAGAAGAATTCTCCAAAGGGCAGCTGTAAGGATGCACAACTAGCAAAAGCCACAAGCTGTAGCAGAGCACACAGGTATTACTCAAAATCTGAGCAAAATGGTCATTCTGTCCTCCTCCCTGCTGACCTCCTATCAGCCTCAGCAGGAAGCGAGGAAATCTTCAGTAAGTCCATGGGTCCGTCTTCACATACATGGAGCAGAAAATGGAAATTTAAACCATGTGTTTTGAAAAGTCAGTTAGACATCTCATTAAATATTCTTTCCACCAATTTACCTATTCCCAAACCAGACTGCCAACAGTAGCTAAGAAAGACCCTCAGGGAAATGTTGCTCTCCCCCTTAATTACGTAGGTAATTCCTTGATTTAAGAAAATAGTCTATCAAATTCTGATTTCCAGAGCAAATCAATGAAGAGGTTATTACTCACATTGCAAAAAGGATTTACTCAAATCTCCCATTACACACAGCTCCCTTAATGAAGTTATGAAATTGATTGATACCAAGAAGTTTAGTTACAGAGTGACATCTCCAGTTGCAAAGAGCCAATAGATGTGTATCCATGTCAATTAACAAAACCGTGTTATGCATTAACAAACCCGTTTACCAGATAATTTCCTAATTCCTGTGATTATATCACCATGTCTGTTTTAGATGATTTGTTCCCAAAAAAAGGACAGTGTTCTTGATTTTCCTCTCACTAGTTAATTTTAATGTTTACTGGAACAAGTGTTTAACAGCTATTTGTCATCATTTTTTCTTTTGCATGGAAATATTTTGTGTTATGAGAGGGCTGTCGAATAAAGGAATGGAGCAAGGTCTTTAATTTAACCATCATTGAGTTGTAGGCCACTATCCCATGGATTTCTCTATAATACTAGTGAGAACTTTAACTAATTTGAAAAATAAGGGAACGTGGCTGACGTAGGGTGCTGCCAGTGGTTTAGTGATATTCCTTTAGCAATGAAGAAGAATGGAATATGAAGTAGTGGGGCTCTTTAGAAATTGTAACCCTAGAAATTTATAGATTTTTGATGGTAAACTTTATTTTACCCTGCCGACATGCCAGTAAGGTCTCCTTTCTCAGTAATCCCATTTTGCTCTTTATGCACACTAATTTATGCTATTGTGCATTATTTGCACTTTTGTTTTCTTCAGAAAATGGGGGATTTCTCCTTCAGAGACAAGCGGAAAAAAGACGCTTAAAATATGAATTGAAGAGGATGCCCGAAACAGAATTAGTACTCAGAAATTCCTGATGGTGCTATAATTCCCAGAGGGAAGTATTTATTTATATAATATACATTCAATTAATTATTTATAGAAGCAAAACTCACCTCACGATTTTGATCTGTATGAGGTGTCCCGAGGGGTCTTGTCACTTGCCAGGTGGGTTTCCATTCTCAGAACTTCAAACCTCGTTTGCTCCCAACCTTGATAAAATCGTTTTCAAAAATGAAATAGCACTGATCACACGTAGTATTGATGACACTGATTTTTCTCTGTTCACAGTGCTCCCTATTTGCACAGCTAATTGACTTTTATAAGAAACGTATGTTGGGGCTGGGAATTTAGCTCAGCAGCAAAGTGCCTGCCTCTCAAGCGCAAGGTCGTGAGTTCAATTCCTGGTACCGGAAGAAAAACAAAAACAAACAAAAAAAAATAAGTTTTTTTCCACCTATCTACAGAGAAAAGCATAGACTTGGAAAGCCTTGATGAAGTTCAAAAGTTAGGATACCAGCTTGTTTGAGCAGCATCATTACCTGGGATAAACCCATTCCGTACAGCAGGGCTTAATGGCCCTGCTGTAGGTACCTGATATATGCCAACCTCATGCTCCAGAAGAAGGCAAATATATAGAGCCAGGTAATACCAAGGTTGGTGAATGGAAAGTAAGGAAGAGTGAAGGCAATCATTTATTTAAAACACATGAAACTTTGGATTTTCATTTTACAATGAAAGAAAAAAAGATGATGTTAAAATGTAGCAGGATTCCGACGCTAAAATCATTTTAATGACATGAAGTGTTCTATGGCAATATTTCCCAGAAAATTATAGAGCTCTCAGGCAAGAAAAGCACTTCCCTTATGAACATCCCATTTCTTTTTTCTATGATTTTAAAAAATTTTTCTTGGAAAAAAAAGTAGAATTTTATAAGAGCCACTCAAGCAAAACACACTGAGAGGATCATCTGCTGCTAATGAGAATAATAATGGAATATAGAGGTCACTCCCACTCACTCTCACATTTTAATGCAAAGGCCTTTGGGGATCATATTAAAAATTTGATGAGTGTAGTCATTACCTATTCAAAAGCGGATGTGAAAACATAATGGCCTAAATACTCTATTTGAAAAGATTTAGGCTTGTAACAGAGACACACACCTTTATTTTGCCCTTCATGTAGCCAGTAATCTTTAATTCAAGCAGCTGAAATAACATTTTATTAAAGACTTCAGCTTGTACCAAAGGCATACACTCGGTAGTGCCCCTCATAATACTGGTAACCCATCGTTCAGTCATTTTACCTAGAGAATTCTCACATTGGGGAAAATAATAAAACAGTTTTTCTTCTTTCTGGTGTCAAATAAGAAGGCAGCGCCATCCTCATTGCCTGCATCCTTTTACTCTGACGTACACTGCATACAAAACCCTAAGAAGAGCATGCTTGTGTACAATCTTGAAGCATGTTGATCAGGGTCCTGTACTGGTTATGATCATATCCATATTTTCTGGAACAATTCAGAGATTGTATAATTCTGAAGGAAAATGATAGGGAAACCCAGCCAGAATTGTGGGCAGAATACTGTGTTTTCTTTCAAAACAGAGCCTTTCCTGTGTTGCAATTGGGTGCCTGGAGATGTCAAAAGGGAAAAAGAAAGCTGCTTGCCAAGATTACAAAACTAGTGGCTTGGAAAAAATGTCACTCACACACTCTGTGATAGTATTATTCTCATAGCATATCACACTCTTGGAAGAATGACAATTACAATGTCCAAAGAGTCACCAGTCTTGAAATCAGCTATGCTTTCTCCCTTTGAAACTAACAAAAAATGGTTATAATCTTCCTTGATGTACAATTAGTTGGATTTGGAAGAAAACTCCAGAATGGAATACTGAATGACCAATTTCTCTGCTCTAAAAAGGAAAAGATAGGAGACATCAAAAATGTGATGGCAATTTCCATGAGTGAAGGATTACTCCCTTTAGTGATTAGAAAGGACTTGTGCTCACAAGAATACTTCAAGTACAGAACTGGCATAGATATTTGGCAATAATTCATGACCTTTGGCAAGGGAGAGATTGTAAGCTAAAAAGAGATCTGGGACAAGTGCCAAAAGTGGGAAAGACTGGATTCCACCAAGATGAATCAAAAAGTGTTCCTGGATTTAGCACGTTTAGTAAAACTCACACAAATGCGCAGAGAATGAATAAGAAGTCAAGTTATATTAAGTAATACTAAGCTTCATGAGAAAAAGAATAACCTATTGAATTCAATAAATTTACTACTCACAGATTTTTTCCAACAATTTTGAGTCTATGTGTATATTGTGTTATTAACTTCTAATAATTTAGAGAGTATCTCACTTTAGTTAAATATTTTAATTGTATAGCTAATAGGAAACACCCTCTAGAGTACTGGGAAAGTGTTGCGAAGAAAATATCTTAACCAGGAATATTATATAAAATTTGTTTTCTAGGGAAATTTAGGAGAAAGTGTAAAGATGTGTGCATTATATTGTAAATACACGTAATTTCACAATTGGTAGTTATTCCTGCTAAAGTTTTCATATTCATCGTTATCACAATGTAAGGCCCCAGGGATGTAAGTCATTTAACTAAAATAAACTCATTCTAAGTGACCAGTCAAACTTAGACACTCACAGTACCCAGATTCCAAGTCTGCATGCTTCATTACAATTTATCATTCATTATAATCCAGGCGATGGAAAAGAGCCAGCATGTATCTTTATAGAAATGCAATTAATGATCGCTTGATCATCTTTAAAATTTATTTTGTATATCTTACAAAAAATGAATTCTCTTAATGATAAATTTAATTTCCAGACAAAGATTTCCCAAAAAATGGCATACATATCTGAAAATATTTAGGTAGGTTTTTAATTATATGGCTTCGAATATTTAGCAAAGCAAGGTTCTGATGACCAAGAGAGAGCATGGTTTCCCTAAAGATATAACAGTCTTTTCAACATGCCAACTGAGCAATTCTCTCCTGCAGATAAGCTACAATTCCGTTGTGGTTACATCAGTTTGCAGTCAGTTAAAGAAGTAATTAATTGCTTATGTAAAAGCAATTAATGACTACCTATAGGTCCCCTTCTAATGAAACGGCAAAACTCGCTACTTCTCCCTGTTTAGTTATCATATAAATATGCAGATGATAAAGTATCTCCAAAAATTATCAAGGATCAAGATCAAAGTCAGTGCTAACAAGGTAAAATTTAATAAGGGTAAATTGTAAATCCTGTATTACCCTTCAAGTAAATCTAATAGTTTACTCAGAAAAGAAGTAAATATTTTCATTGACTGGAGTTCAACATAAGTTAATGAAAAACATTGTATAAAATCTTAAATTTTGCAAAAATAAGAAGAAAGGCTATAGTTAAGCCTCTACTTTATCTTGCTCAGCCCGCATGTAGTGTACTTTGTTTATTGCTGGTTATCATGCTCTAACATGTACTTTGATGAAAAAATAGAGCTTACAGAATGATAGCAGGGACACTGTCATGCTATTCTATGTTAGATAATGTTGGAAGGAAGTAGGGATGTCTACCATGGAACTGAGAATGCTTAATGAAAACTGTAAAATACAGTGGGTTCTTGTAAATGGAATAAAAAACTGGTAGCTTCAGTGCCAACACCAATGTATGGAAGTTTAGAAGGAGACTGAATATCAGCATCATAGAGCAGCTTCTTACATTGTGTAATTATTCCCAAGTGGGATCTCTTTCAAGCTGGTGAGGTCCCATCACTGAACGATCCATCAGTTGCCACACGCTCTGTTACACAGACAATGAAACCTGGGTCTGTCAGGTCCCTCCAGAGTCAAGGATGTGCTATATGTGCATGCTCATTCTTCCTTTTGAGTGATGAAGAGGATCTGCTGGACAGTTTATTTCTGCATTGCTTCACACATCTCTGTGGGACTGTGTGCAGTTCTCAGCAGGGACAAAAGATGCTAATATCTATGCCAGGGAAGTCACTCAGGGAACAAATGATCTGAGGAGCCCCAGTGGTTTGAAGGCAAAGCTTTGAAGGGTCACTGTATGTGGCAAGCCTCAGATCTGATTCGACTGGTTTCCCACAGCCTGATAAGATGAGATTCCTTGAAGTGAGAGGTCTGCAACTTAAGTCTTGCTGGTGACTTTTCCAGCAAAAAAAATTAGCCTATTTCATCTCTTTGTGACAATAAAGATAAAACCCAGATCAGTTTGTTTTAAAGAGCATCACACTCACACAACCCTCTCCACCTCACCTCTTCGAATAAAGAAATCCACCCTGCCTTTCTAAATGATGCACACCTGGGTGGCTAGAGATAAAACCTTCCTCTTTTTATCTAATCTTTTGTGCTTGTGTAAGAAGTAAATCTTATCAACAGAAAGCTTCAAATATTAATGAGCCAGTGGCATTCTTCTTTTAAACCCCTTCGAATTTTAATGAGTTTTGATTTTAATGAGCCCACAATCTCTGTAGCAAGACTTTGTATTTCCATATTTAGACATCATCATAATGGAAATTGATTTATTAAAACCAATCTGAAGCATAGAGTATCTGGTACTATTTATCATTTTAACCTGATAAGAAATAGAATGTATTTCTAGAGGTAGTATACTTGCCAGTAGTCCTTTGAGGAAAAAAATAAATTAAAATTTCAGAACAGATGAGATTGGGCATGTTCGGGGTGGTATAGCCATAGACAAGGACCAGGGGAACAGACTAGAAGATGCATTCACAATACAAACACACTCAGCCACCTTATCTTTGAGAAAGGGGCAAAACATGTCCACTGGGAGAAAGATAGCCTCTTTAAAAACTGGTACTGGAAAAACTGGCTTTCCACATGCTGAAGACTAAGAAAGTTATACTACTAATTGTTATTGGTTCACTGGGGAGAAAGGTTTGTGCCTATATTATCTGATCAATTTTTCATGCCTATATGTTGTAATATGAGCAAGTACTTTGAAGATAACAACATGCGATGTCCTAACCATTGTTACTCTCCTACAATCTTGTTTTGAAATATTGTAGCATTGTTTTTGTTTTTTTTCTTTTCTTTAAAAAAAATTTCAGTACAGATACTTTAAAATCTGAAACTGTAAATTCTAGGCAGGTTAGTGAGAAATAACCTGAGAATAATCATCACATTTTAGTCTCTTCTTTAAGAATTCCTCCAATTGAGGCACAGAAACTGACCAAACCGTCATACCTCTCAGTGATTTGATGCGGATAAATCATTGCTGGTTGGACATTGTCACCATGACCTGTCCAAATCACTAAAAGGTCCCCTCCGAATCCATTGCATTGTGTGTTTCAGATTGGGGGTAAGAGCTTCAGAGATGACACATTTGGGGAGCTTTAATGCAGTCATTTGTAGAAGGGATGAAACCCCTCCTCCTGTAGGATTATAATCTGATTTTCTCTGAAATGATTTGGGCCAATATCAGCTGAAAACAAAGCAGCGGGGTCAACCTGATAAAGCATTGTTACACCCGCTTACCCCTAACGAGTTTAGGCATATTGATGTTCAAAACGCCCTCAGCTTAGCCAGGTCACTGTGTAAGAGTAAATCACTAAATACATGTTTAAAATCAGTTCTAACCCTCATAGTGATCATTTCAACTGCCTACTCCACTTCAGCAAATGCTTGATCATTTTTTAGTACATGTGTCATTTGTTTAGTTTGGTTGGCTTTTCCCTAGGTTATGCAGCCTCTGAGCCCTCGCCTTGGTCTAGCGCAGGGACGAAGGACCAGCCAGTGAGTCACTCTCCTCGCTTCTGCTGTTCTCCATATGTGGATACTGGCTTATCTCTTTCTCATTCCTTGGGCTGGAGCTAGTCACAGTGAGGAGATGATTACTTTTTCCTTTCAACTCTTAGGGCTCTATAGTTTTCTATTTTTCCACCAGAAGCTTCAGTTTTGTTTTGTTTTGTTTTGTTTGTCTAACTCTGTCCTGCAGCTTTTTTACTTTAAAGAGGGAAGAGCAAAAACAAATTAACAAAGACAAAGACATAGACAAAACAACACAAAAGCAATAAAAATGATACAGAATTTCAAACAAGGTGATAGGAAATTAACAATGGCTGTTGTATTACATGTTGTTATCTTCAAATTGGTTACTCAGATAAACAAATATAGGCATGTAAGGTTGATCAGACAATTGAACATCAACTCTTCCTTTCAATAAAGCAATAGAAATTAGTAGTACAATTATCTTAGCTCTCTGTGTATAAATATATTTTTCCCTTCCTTCTTTCTTTCTTTTCTCCTTTCCCTCATCCCAGTTGTTCTTCCCTTTTGAGCAGTTTCTTTCCCTTTCACAATATCTATTGTACCTTTAGGATTTTATTTACTCTTTCAGGTTCTTACACTAGGGAGACAATATGATGTCTTCACATATGCTTTTTATGTAGTAAGAGATCTCCAGAAATAAACTCAAGGAGAATTAAAATCGATCACACATGCTTATTTTCCTTATTAACCACAGCTCTTATCTCAGGTCAGGGAACAGGCCAAAAATAACCGAGACCACTCATGTCCTCAGAATGGGTTTTACACAACTCCTGCATAGTTTTTTCTCTCGTTTTCCTTTCAGAGTCCAGATTATTCGACAGCAACTCTCCATTCCTCGGTCACATGAAGCCCGTGAGGTTCTCATGAAAAAAAGCTCTAAACTGTTCTCCTCTCAGAATTTCTAAGTGGCCAAGCTATACCATGACCCTCGCATTATTCTCTAGAAAACTTTGGTTATTGTAAGTATTATAAATACTTATAAATAGAAAAATAAAGAACCAATGGAGGGGCTGGGGATTTAGCTCAGCGGCACAGTGCCTGCCTGGCAAGCGCGAGGTCATGAGTTCGATTCCTGGTACAGGAAAAAAAAAAAAAGAACCAATGGAGCAGCAATCTTCTGTAATTCTCTTAGTACATATTCTTCTAACCAAAATTATGAATGATTTTTATTCATGTATATTTTCTGAAATACAGTTTCATATTTCTGATTCTTTTCATCTTTTTACTGATCTTTCTTATTTCAGATTATGTGGAAGCAGCAGAAAGATTCTGTTTTCTAGTGTCCCTGTGGGGAAATGTATTATGTTCGGCATAGTCTTAAAGCAATAAAACTGCACAGTGGACCCTTCCTATCTGCATGTTCTGAGTCATTAGATTCAATGTATTAGATGAAACTATTTAGAAAAAATGTTGCACTTGTACTAAATATTTATAGAACATTTTCTTGTCATTTTCCCTAAACAATACAGTACAACTATTTATATAGCACTTAAATTGTACTAGATAGTATAAATAATCTAGAAAAGACAAAGTATGCAGAAGAATATACCTAGGTCATATACAAAACTAAAGCACTTTACATAAATGAATATAAAACAAAACCATTTTATATAAAGGACTTGAGTGTCCATGGGAGTTCCTGGAGTCCATTCTTTCCAAATACTAAGGGATCTACTCTAAATATTGGTAACTGATCACACTTTAGACTAGAGAAAAAAGGAAAAGTTATGCATGATTTTAAAAGATATCTCCTTTAGGGATAAAGGCTACACCCTTTAGCTGTCTGAAAAAGTTCCAATTTTTGTTCAGCCTGAGATTTTCAGAATTCATTTTAAAAAAATGGGATGTCAAGATTCTGGAAACTTCTGCCCAGGGGAAACCTAAAAATTCAATTTAAAGATCAGGGAGTTGTTTCTTTATTGACAGCTTTTTCTATACCACTTTTTCAAGTTGTAAGCATCAGTTTTACAGAACTCAAAAGCATTTTGTAAAAGCTTAAGATTTCTCATCTAAAATAATTATGTAATTATTACCAGCACTGATCATCTCATCTTTAGGTAGCTTTTAAATGAATTTCTGTTACATTCATACTCTCTTATTTCATGAAATTTTCCTTTCTAAATTAATTACCCTTTATTTCTAAACCAATTTCTCAATTATTGTGATTACCTTGACCATACCATACCATAATTATTTACATTTGTATTTGCCTCACATATTCTAATATTCATAATTACTTGTATTATCAAGTAAGCATTAAAATTCATTTATTTTCTAGCTAGAAAAGTCATTTCTAGTTATTTTCTGTGTTTCTTAGAGTAGTTTTTGCTTCACAGCAAACTGGAGTAAAATAATACAGAAAATTCCCATAAACAACTCTCAGATATCCAAAATCTTCACTAATATCAACATTCCTTATTAGAGGAATGTATTTATTATAATCAACAAACTTTCCTTGACATAGCATTATCAGCCAAAATTCACCATATATTTTAGGGTTCTCATTTATTGGTGTACATCCTATAGGTTTTGACAAATGGGTAATGACGTGTAGGGCAGTGTCACTCCCCTCAGACTCCTCTGTGCTCTACCTGTTCATCTCTACCCGCCCACACAATCCTGCAGTCACTAACATTTTTACTATCTCCATAGTTTTGGCCTTTCTAGAACATCATATATTTGAAATAATATAGTTTGTAGGCTTTTCCAAAAGGTTTCTTTCACATGGTATGCATTTACTACTGTGTGCTTTTTCTTGGCTTTATATCTCATTTTTATTAATGCAGAATAATACTCCACTGACTAGCTTACCAGTTTATTTATCCTCTTACCTACAAAAAGATAGATGACTACTTCCAAGCATTTGTATTTATGGACAGATGCTATAAACATCTGTATGCTGTTTTTGGGTGCACATAAGATTTTAACTCCATTGGGTAAATACCAAGGAGTACAATTCCTGAATTGTATGATAAGAACATGCCGAATTTCATAAGGAACTGCCGAACAGTCTCACAAGAGGCTGTACCATTCTACATTCCACCAGCAATGAATGAGAGATCCCATTGTTCCATATCCTGGCTAGTACCTGGTCTTGCCAGTGTTTAGGATTTGGTCACTCCAATAAGCATAGTTCATTGCTGTTTTATTGCAATTCTCTAATGAACATGATGTTAAGCTATTTAACGTATTTCACTTATTTTTTCATCTGTGTAACTTCTTTGGTGTAGTGTCTGAAGAGGTCTTTTTGTAACTTTTTTTAAAATGGGTTCCTTGCTATCTTACTATTGGGATTAAAACATTTCTGCATATTTTAAATAATTGTCACTTATGAGACATCTTTTGCAGGTATTTTCCTCCTGTATATGAACTGTCTTCTAATTTTTTTGATATTGCCTTTTACAAAGCAAAAATTTTAATTTTAATGGAGTCTGCCTCAACTATTTCTTTCATGGGTTGCTTTAGTGTTGTTTCTAAAATCGATCACCACACTGAATGTCATCTACATTTTCTCCTGTGTTATAGCTGAGGAGTTTCATAGCTTTGCATTCTACATTTAGCTCCATGATTTCCTTTTTGATTTTTTTCTCTGAGTGATGGAAGGTGTATGTCTAGATTCCTTTCTGTGAATGTGTGCATATGGATATCTAGCACCGCTACCATTGTTTTACATGATTCCTGAAGTAAAGTAATGTCAGTCCTCCAGGTCTGTTCTCCATTACAAACATGACTATTTGGGGTCTTTTGCCCCTTTAGATAAACCTGTGCATCAGATTGTCATTTTTCACAAAAGTACTTGTGCGGGTGTTGATTGAGATTTCACCGAGCCTATAGATCATACTGAGAATTGGCATATTGATGATATTGAGTCTTTCGACCCATGAACATGAAGTATATCTCCATTTATTTAGTTACTAGATATCTTATATTAGAGATTTGTAATTTTTCATCTTATAGATCTTGCACACATTTTGTCAGATTTATAACTATATATTTCATTTTGGGAATGTTAATATAGATGCTAACAGTTTTAGTTTCAAATCTACTTTCTCATTTCTGGTATATAAGAAAGTGATTGACTTTCTTATTCTTGTAAATCTTCCTAAAATTACTTGTTAATTCTGGAATATTGTATTTTTTAGATCTTTTTATGTAAACTGTCTGTTTCTATAAAGAAAGACAATTTTATTTCTTTCTTCCCAACCTAAAATGTCTATTTTCCTTTCTTTCCTTACTGCATTAGTTAATACCCCTGTGAAGCACTGGAAAGCAATGGTGAGGGAAGATGCTAGCCTTGTTCCTAATCTTATGATGAAAGTTTTGTGATTTTTCACCATTTTTAAATGTGATTTTAGCCATACATTTTTTGTGGCTGATTTTAACAGTTTCAGGAACTGTTAAATGAAAAACTGATTTTAGCAGTTTCCCTTCGTTTCACTAAAACCTTTTTACCTTTCAACACTGGCTGTGAACATCTGGTAGAGCCGTAGGAGATAAAACTCACAAAAGTCGGGAACACAACTGAACATGCAAGGAATTTTTAAATCTCCAAGTTGTCCACATTGAGCTTCCAGGAACTCATTAGTTACAGTTCAGATTTTTGACCTGGTCCTGGTTCTTGTGGCGGTTACTACTAGTGGATTTCTGCTCTGGAAAGCTGTTATTCTCTTTATCTGGCAATGTCTCTCTAATTTTGGGAGCAGTGGTTTACTCTGATGGATCTAAGAATTGTTGGGCTTCTTTCAGGAGGTTTAGATTGTTAGTTGTTCTCACAACAGAGTGACCACCTCTAAGCTCTTTAAAAGCAAGACAATGAGCAAACTAAGGCTCTCTAAGAAACTATGAGGTAAACGAATGACTTATTGAAGGCCATTCCTGATTCAGGACACAACTGAATCTTGAAGCTACTGATCCTGAGTCTGAGATATTAGCCTGTTTTGTAGCGGTGTAAAAGGCTTGGGATTGGACTTGTCTGTTCGGAATAAAAGTTACTAAACTGAGGTGCTGTTTCAGTTTCTTACATTCAAGAAATAGACCACTGCAAGAGAATTCTACTTGTAGGAGTTTATATTACTCAAATTATGAAAATATGTACATTTGAATAGTTTATTATGATGTGATTTATAACAGAACAAAATGTATCTGGAATGCAATAAAAATTATGTGCTTCCAAAGGGATATTAAGGGAAGAGTGTTAAGGTATAGCAGAATGTTTATGATACTATATCAAATAAAGAAAGCTAAGTGCCAACTTATTTCTATTTAATGTACAAAGCATTTTCCAACTGATAATAGCAGCTATTGAGCACTCACCATATCCTGGTCCTGTTTTAAACTTTACATGAAGCTGCCACCTTTATAGCTTTGTCCAGCACTCAGGCCTGGGTCATCTATTTATACTCATTCTCACGGTTTTCAACATTATCTCTACCACGATTACTCCCGAGTTACCATCTCTTATTCTTCCATCCAGATTGGTATCCAACTGCACCCTCAGAATCATCGCTTGGCTGGGTGATTAGTATCCAATATCCAAGACCCAAGTATTTGCTTTTTGTTGGTTTTTATTTTTAAAAAATAAAATAACATAAAATGAACAAGGATGAGAAATAGAATAAACGTTAACTATGATATTGAGCTTTTTAAAAATTTCTCTTTTGATAAATGTGTACTATTAACTTTTTTAAAACCTCATCAGTAATACTATTACATGTAAATTTGTACACTGTACCAGTTTGAGGGATAAGAAGAGCTTATTTCTTACAAATTTAATTTAAAATTTAGAATCACGAACATCAGTTTGGAGAGAAATATAAATGTCATTGTTCACATGGTAGAGTACGCCAGGACACTGGTTGTTCCCCTTGCTGTAACACGAATGGCTCTCCAGGGGCTTTCTAAAAAGAAATTGCATGCTAGTCTAAACTAGATGTTTATGGTCCAACAATGTAAAGAATAAAAGGGATAGAACATAAGGCAATTGTATAGAACAGGTATTTCAGCAATGTGGCTGGGTACAAGGCACTGTCAATTCAGGTTCCATTCAACTTCATTCATTCAACACACAGTGAAAGATACACGTGCTTAAATCCAAGAGAGTAGATAAGTCTGGCTTGAAATGTGTTTCTCTGTTCGCTAGAATACTTTTTTTTTGTTCTTTTTCAATAATTCCTTGCAGCTCCAGCTCACACAATAAATTGTTTGCTTTTTATTGAAGGAGAGAGGGAGGGGGAGAAAATACCACTTTTTAAAGCCAATACCAAAGAAAACAACTCCTTTTGTGCAAAAAGGGATCAATAATGGTCTCTGTGTTCTTTCTATTTCTTGTTTGTGTTTTCTATTGATGTGTACAAAACCTAGACATTTGGCATTAAGTGTTTTTCAGAAAAGAAAATTTACAGAAAGAATAAAGAGAAGAACTGTAATTTTAACCATTCTTGTCCTACTTTTAAAAATTCTGTTCTTGGCTAGTATATGTATCTCAACAAAAGGAAAAATACTGATGCATATCTACATGCCAAAGCATTTACTAATTTATACCTCTTATTTTCTCCAAGGCAATGAATGCAGCTATGAAAGCTACCTAATTATGATTCTTTTAAGATCAGAAATTTCCAAGAGTGATAATTGTTTACCCACAGCAATCTCTGCTTTTGATCATTCTGGGAAAATGATTGTCCTGCCTTGAACAAGTGACTGAGAGGATAGAAGTATATTTGTTTCGTGGTTATTGTCTTTTGTCCATACTGGCACCTTGATTGCTTTTGTACCAAACTGGGGCTAGAAACACCCCATTCCCTCAGAATGTCTAGTTTCATTGTGAGTAGTATGTATCAAAGAGTCATTTTATTTTCTTCAGAAATTTATAAACTGAAACAGCAAACAGAAACCCATAAATTGCTACATTTACATACAGACCACATGGATTAATGACTTAATAATCACATTCAGTAATGTCTTCCTAGATTTTAATCATCTATGGTTAAATTATACTTAAAACATATGAAGAAGAGGTTCACCTTATGAAAATAAATGATACTACTCAGATTGGAAATGCTAAAATGAATCTATTCTTTCATTTATTCAACAGCTATCATTTACTGCCATATACATGTCAGGTATCATACAAAGGAATTTACAGATAAAGGATGAGAAAGAGAGGCATTGTTCCAGCCTTCTGAGAACTTAAATCTAAGAGACAATTATAACAGAGTAATATTTTATATATATAGAAGGAGAGAGCTAAGCTTATAAATTCATATATGTAGCTACACTGGAAATAGTGAATTTATTAGTCAGGCATCACCATTGAAACACAACCAATAGGAGAGACAGAGACAGATAAGAGCATGAATATACAGACGGTTGTTCTTCACAGGAAATATGTTACATGATTATGGAGAATAAGAGCTCTATCCTCATATCTGCATTTGCAAAACTAGGAAAGCCAAAGATGTAGTTTCAGTCCAAGTGCAAAAGTGTGGAAACTGGGAGAGCCAGTGATTCCATTCTGAGAATAGGAACAGACTCACATCCCAGCTTCCACTGCAAAAGAAGTTCCCACTTAACATTTCTGTTCTGTTCAGGTCCCCAGATGATTGGCTCAAGCTCACTAATATTAGAAGTGGTAGCCTGTATTCCTCAGCTTATTGACCCAAATATCAGCCTCACGAAACAACACTTCACAAAGTCTCAAAAAAATGTTGGACCAAATGGACAGGCACTTCACAGCTGCTTCAAGATGACACGTACAGTTAACAATCACATTGGTCAGGGTAAGGCCAGTTTCTAGAGAAACAAAAACCTATGTTAAACACTCAAGGTTACTATCTCAGAACAGTAAGTGACAAATTCTACATATGGAAATTATACCAATAAGATATGTTTATGTGTCTTTGGAAATTGGATGTGTTCTTTCAATTTTAGAAGAAATGACTGGGTTTTCATTAGACTAAGTTAAAGTCCTGCCCATCCTTGGAATTGAATTAAGTGCAAGTTTTGCATACTGATATTATATCAATGACTGTGTTTTCATAGGACTACATAATTTGTGAAGTGTTCTAGACCTTTTGGAGAGGGGAAAAGGATTTAGGGATGAAGGAGAGGGAGAGAAGAAAGGAAAAGGAGACATGAAAAGGATTAAGATGGAACATGGAATATATATATATATATATATATATATGTACCAACTGCCCAGGAGGAATGTGTTCTCATGCATCACAAATATGTACAGATAAACAAACTGAGTAATATGTCCTCACTTATGTTGTCTTATTTTAGACTATAGTTTTTCAATAAGATTTTTATTATTTAGAAACAGTTCATTAAGAAATAATTTCTTGGAAGTATAACTGTTCAACTCAAAATTAGTTGATAAATAGCTCTTGGGTTAGTAATTGTGAAGAGCATTTGAGTGTCTTCCTTACAGGTTGGGAGTGGAATAAGTACCCATAAGGGAGTGAAGATTTTACCTGAGTGATAATAGGTAAAAGGACAAAAACCCCAGGGCATTTTCCTTAAATATCACTCAGGGAACATTTAAAATTTTGTTTCGATATTCAGTGCAAGGTAACAAATGTATGTGTCCAAAATTATCTAGTTGATGAAGAAGTGAAACATTACTTTTATTTACTCTGTGTCTTTCGGCTTTCGCTTTCCTCATTTTAGAGATGCTGGTGCTAAAAGAGCACTCCACTTTGCTCTGTGGAAAGACACTAAACTTGATTATAATTGGAAGGAAGTAACGACTCTCTCAGCAGACCCCTGCGCTGTTCTTTTCCTTACTTTTCCCTTTATTACTTTTTGGTAAATTAATCTATGCAGGACATTTAAACATTTATTCAAACTGTTTTATGACCCAGACTATGATCTCTCCTGCTAAAAATACCCCTGCATTTGAAGGAATAGGTATTCTGCAGTTGTTTGGTGTAGTGCTCTGATAAACATCAATTAAGTCAAGATGGTTGATAGTTTCAGTCACATTCTGAAGATATTTAAACGCATATTATTTTCAAGATGACTTGATCCTTTTATCTTTATTATTTTTCCTCTTTGTGTATGGTATTATCTTTGTTTTAAAATGTATATTATATAACATCATTATAGTTACTCCAGACTTTTTTCTTTTCAGGATTTGCATGACATGTCTTTTCATCAATTTACTTAGGATACATCTGCCTTTTCATGTTTAAAATTGGTCTCTTGCACGCAGCACACAGTTGGGAGTTGTTTTATGTTTATTCACAAGTTTTTGGTGACTCATGGTTAAGTTAATGGTTGAAATGGCAAGTGTTATAGGCAGGACAAGACCTCCCAAAGATGTCCACTTTCTAATTCTCAGAATCTGAGACTGTATGACCTTGCATGATAAAAATGCTTTGAAAATGTGATTGAAGACCTTGACAGCAAGTCTTTATCCTGGATTATCTGGAGTAAGGGAAGGAGCTCTGTTAACTCTTCTGACGCAGAGCATTTTTTTCAGCTACAGTCAGAAAGAGGTACAACCTAAATAGGCAATGTCTTAGCCACTGTTCCATCCCTGGGACAAAATACTCAACACCTTGAAGAAGGAGAGGTTTATTTCTGCTCACATTTTCAGTTGATTTAGTCCATGGTCCACTGCCTCCAAGGCAGAAACAGCATGGCAGAATGTCTCTGGGGTGGGGGGGTTCACTACCTGGCAACCAAGAAGCAGAGGGAGAGAGAGAAGGAAGGAACCAGAAGAGGAATGCACCCTTCCAGCTCTTGCTCAGGGAACCACCTCCAAACTGGCTCTACCTCCTAACAGCACATTCAGCTACTGAAGCCATCAAGGAGCAAATGTCCTGAGGAGTACAGAGCCCACATGAGCCAATCACCTTCTGAACTCATGAGACCTTTGGGGAACAGTTTGGATCCCCACAGAGAAGCTTCAGAAATACTTAACATTGGAGCGTGATTGGGCGTGGTGGCCCAATCCTATAATCCCAGCACTCTGGAGGCTGAGGCAGGAGGATCATTGAGAGTTTGAGACCAGCCTGGGCTACAAAGTGAGTTCAAGGTCAGCAGCCTGAACTGCATACTGGGACCCTGTCTCAAAACAAAACAACAAAAAAAAAATTTGACAATGAAAAGGATTTAGCTTACCCTTGCAGATTTTGAAGGAAGGAAGAAATTAAGGCTGCCAGCTCTACAGTCTGGACACATTCCTCAGTTTATAGGCAGCGAGAAAATATAGAACTTTTGGAACTTCAAGGAACTGATTTCTACTACAGACCTAAGTGAGCAGGAAGCAGAACCCTTTCCAGAACTTTCAGAAAGAGATAAGACTGTTGGCATCACGTTTTTGTTTTTTGAAGACCTACAGAACCATAAGGCAATAAATTTATATGCAGTAACTTTTTTGGTCTGCAATAGAAAACTAACATAGATTTTTGGTGCCTCAAAATTGAATCTTGTTGGAACAAATACTGAAAATGTGGTAGTAGAATATGTTTTGCAATTGGACACTTGAAGATTTTCTTGAAAAGATGTAATCAGAAATAAAGATGTGAAAGGTAGCATTAGTGAGGGCTCAGAGGAAGTGACAGACATTTAAAACTGAAAAGAAGGGGATCTTTATTGCATCATGATGGAAAATTTAGAGTAATTGTACTAAATTTAGTATAATTTAGGACTGGGGATGTGGCTCAGTGGCAGAGCTCTTGCCTCAAATGCACAAGATCCTGGGTTCAATTCCAAGCAATGCATTTAAAAAACATAGTATAATTTAGTGCTAAATTTAGTACAGAAAAGAAACTTGCAAAAAATGAACTTACAAGTTAGCCGAAAGAAGCATCCAAGTGAAATGATGAATAAGTGGCCTAGTTTCTCTTTCCTGTTTAAGTAAAATCTGAAAACAGGGAGAAATTGAAGAAAGAAACTTCAAACAAATTGAGACTATGACTTGGGAAGTCCTCAATTTCTCTAAATTGCAAAAAAAATTAAGAAGGCAAAAAAAGATTTACCGTCAAGAAAGCATACCTTTAGTGAAAAAGAAAAAGTTGTGTTTTGTAACACTGTACTAATATCTTAGAAAAGTGAAAAGTTTTAAAGTATCATTTTTTAAAAAATTCTTTCAGGAGATAGGAGCAGGACCACAAATATTCTCAAACAAGACAGTATTTTAAAATCTTGAGAGTCTCACTCCACCATTTAAATAAAGCACAATAAAGATAGAACAGTCTAGGAAAATAGGTGGACCTGTCTTTGGTAATGGGTTGAATTTTGTGACATATACAGGAGACCCACAATGTTCTTAAAATTTTATAACAATGTGAGTGTTGGCAGACTGAACTGAAGAGAAAGTGCAAGATAAAATAAGAGCTTTCTGGCTCCCAGAATCCATAATCAGGAAATAGACTGTGTAACTATGCAGCTAGAAACACGTTTTACTTTTTATAAAAAATGAGGTACAGACCAGATGTGCTGGCACACGCCTGTAATCTCAGTACTTGGGAGGCTGAGGCAGAAGGATGGCTATGAGTTCAAAGCCAGCCTGCACTACATAGTGAGATCAGCCTGACTACAAAGCAAGATCCTGTCTTTAAAAAAATCAAAGTGTAACTCTGAGGATAGATTTTCAAATTTAGAGTAAAGCCTAGTTCAACAAAGGATTTTTCACAGAGATTTAAGCCATAGAGAATTTGCCTACATTGAATTCTAAATTCTTTGGGACCCATAGATCACTATAAATAATTTTCCTTCAAATCACTACCCTTTGCATTAATATTGTAAAGCTATTATCCAAAACATAACATATTACCACATTTTTTGATACATGTTTTGCTTGTTTGTTTTTGGTTTTGTTTTGATATGTTCAAAGGCACAAGGGGAGAGGGAAATTATGTTCCAGAGAGGATTAATCCAGGAACATCACTTACACATAAGGTGGGTGATTTAGGTGATGAGATTAGGGATTTTTGAGCTAATGAGATTTACATGACAATAAACAAGTTAATACAATAAACTGAGGCTTTGGGTATTTTGGCAATGAAGTGACAGTATTTTTCAATTTCAGGCGAACTTAAAATTTGGAGAAAAGGACACTGGAATAGGTGAAGCAGTAGCCACCAAAGATGTCCATGTTTTAATTCCAGCACCACTGAATATGTCATCATGTATTGACAAAGGCTATTGAAGCTGTGACCAAGGTTAAGCACCTTGAAATTTGGAGGGTCTCCTCAGCTGTCCAGGTTGGCCCAGTCTAATCACCTTGGTTTCCCTGCAGCAAGGAAGTTGAGAAGGTATAAGAAAGGAGTGAAATTCAAAACATAAGACTGACCAAACACATGATTTTAGAGACACAAAAATAGGGACAAGAGCCAAAAACTGCAGTTGATCTCTAGAAGCTGGGAACGGCTATCAGAGGATGCCTAACAAGCAAATAAGCACCCGAGTCCTACAACCATAAGGAACTGAATTCTGTCAACAATTCAAATAAAAATGAAAAAAGCTCCTGTTTAGAACTTTACAAAAGCAATCCAGCCTTGGGGAGAACTTGATTTACACTAGTGAAACCTGTACTGGAATTCTACTCTGTAGAACTGTACAGTAATAATATTTTGGTTCTTAAACCACTAAGTTTCTGGTAACTGATGTCAGCAAAATTCAAATAATGCAAGATCTGGGTGTACCATTTCACTGGCTGTTACTCTGTGCATCTTTTGTTTTCTGTTGCTGTAGTTATGCTTTATTCACTTCTAAAGTGCACTACGACGGTGGTGTATTCTTAGAACTTCTAAGTTTTTTCTTTGTACATACACCTCTCTGCACTTGAGTGTGTGGTTGCTGTAGTTACTACAGTACACATGCTTAACTTTCTGAGTCCACATTCCATGCTGTAGTGTACTATTTCGTGTAAAATCCAGAAATAGAATTATCATGCAGAACTATACACGTTCTGTGTCCCGTGTTTCAGTTGTTAAATGTGCTGCATGTACATACAACAGAAACCCTACAATGTTACCATTTTTAGAATGTTTGTAATTTTTTAAAGATATAGTAAAATGGCAAAAAGATATACTTTTGCATTTATGCAAGCATATATCATTTCTAATGTTCATCATTATTTTCTGGGGTTTCAAGTTTCCATCTGTGCATTTTTGCTTCATTTTCATCTTAAAGAGTCTGCTTTAGAATTTCTTGGAGTGCAGATCTGCTGACCCTAGTTTCTTTCCATCTGAAAATGTCTTTCCTTCACCTTCATCCTTGAGTGATAATTTGGATACAGAGCTCTGTGTTGACAGTTTCTTTCTTTCATCATTTTAATGATGTTGTTCCGCTCTCTTCTGATCTGCACAGTTTCAGATTTAAAAATACGTATTTGCTGACCCTTATGTAACATAACTTTTTTTTTTTTTTTTTTTGCTACTTGTTATACTTGCTTTTTATGTGGGGTGTTTAACTGTTTCACTAAGATGTGTCTTAGCTTGGTGATTTTCTTGTTTGGACTTCTAACATTTTACATCTTCAAATCTTGAAGTTTTCCAAATATGGAAAAGATGTTTTCATTATTTTTTCAAATACTTTTCTGAATCACTTTTTTCCTGTCCTTCTGGAATTAACTAAATGTTTGATCATCAAAGGTCAGGAAACTTTTTCCTGTAGAGCCAAATAGTAAACTATGTAGTTGTCACGGGCCACATTTGATATCCATCATCCGTTTTCCTTTTCTTTTTTTAATCTTTAGTAATGGCAGAATAAACATAAAGCTTACCATCATAAGCATTTGCAAGAATACAGTTCAGTGGGATTAAGTCACTCACGCTGTCATGTGGCCATGACCCCCACCCATCTTCAGAATTCTTTCATTTTGCAAAACTGACACTCCATACCCATGAAACAGTAACATTCCATTCCCCTGGTAATCACCATTCTCTGTTTTTGTCTTGGTCAACTTGCTACTCAGGTACTTCACCTGTGTTGGAGCCTGAATTGTGTCAGTCAGTATCTTAACTTTACTTGTTTTGTAGCCTGAATGTAGTCTTTTTAGGCTGAATAATCTCCCCTTTTATGTATATACCAAATATACTTTCATGGGTACATACCTGGGTTTCTTTCACCTTTCAGATATTAGAACTATTGCTGTTATGAACATGGGACCTCTTTCTTTCTAGTTTAATAACCCTTTAAAAATGTAAAATCCATTCTTAGCTTGCAGACCAACTAGCCAACAGACACGTTTTCTGACTTCTAAAACTTATTTTTAAGATGGTTCATTTATTTCTTCAAAATTTTTCTTGCTTTTTGTACTTTGAGGAATTTCTACTTTTTTTCAAATTCATTCATTCTTCCATCCTGTTTGTCTTTTTGCCTGCTATGTCTATCCAGAGAATTGTTTTCAGAAACTGCACCCTTCAATTCCACAATGTCCATAGGAATATTTTGATTCATGTAAACATGTTTTATTTTTATTGTAGTGATGATTATAACAACCATTTTAAAATGCTTGACTGTTCAACCTGTTTCATTTCAAGGTTGTACTTGATCTATTTTCTTGATTTTGTATGAGTTGCTTATATAGGCCTTAAATTAGATGTAATTTTTTCTAGACATCCTCTTGGATTTGCTTATGTTGGCCGATTTTGAACTGTGTCTTCTGTATTACAAATGGTAAATACTGGAGATTCTGATTCCTGTTATTCATTGATAAACGTTATTTCCTTTGCTTTTGTAGATAATACTTTTGGCTTGGCTTCAACTGCCATTTCTGTTTCTTGGTCAGGAGCTCCTTTATGTTCATGTTTTTTTAACTTAGTGCAGCTGCTAGCCTCTGCCCTACACATGTATTTTCCAGCGATCAAAGAACCAGAATAAGCAAAACATAGGAAATCACTTTCTGACGCCTTCCGCTCTGGGATTCCCCTCGATTCCTTACAGTGCACAATTTCTAAGCTTTAAAATTCTGACTCTCCAACCAGAGGGTTGAGAGGTGTAATGGTTAGTACACTGTGTCAGTTTGAGAAGTTTAGAAGTTTAAGTGACCCAGTAGGGAGCAGGGCCCTCACTTTGTAAATATCCTCACACTGTGCAAGAGGAGGGCTCTGAGATACTGTGAGCGCTACACCCGCCTTAGGGGATAGTAGCCTTCCTACAGTATAAGGGAGGAAAAGGGGCTTGTTTCCCCTTTTTTGCCCTTGCTGCTTTTGCTTTCTTCTGCCACCTTGAACTGTTTACCCTGTGCCATGCCACCCTGCCCTGGAGCCAGCTGATTATGGACTGAAACCTCCAAAAACAGTGAACTAAATAAACCTTTCTCTCCTTAACTTGGGGTGTGAGTATTTTGTCTCAGCTAGGAGACAAAAGTAACCAAGACAAGAGGTGTTTCACATGTAGGCTGTTTCAGCTTTGCCAGACCACATGGACTTCACCTCACCAGAGTAAAAGCCATGGAGGGGGAACTTCACTTGAGCTCCCTCTTGCCGATGGCCACCCCTCTCCAGTGGGGGCTTCTGGTCCCAATCCATTCCTTCAAGCAGTTGCACAGCCGTTCATGCCCCCTACTGACAACTGAGAAGTTTCAAGACCCTCAGTGGATAACACTGAAACTATAGATGATATGGAGTTCTATACACAAGAGATTTTTGTCCTACATATACATACTTACGGTAAAGCTTTATCTACAGGTAGGAACAGCCAAAAATAAACCTTTCCTCCTTTAACTTGTGGGTGTTGAGTATTGCTCCTCAGAGACAAGAAAGTAACTAAGGAAAAATATTATATAACCCTAACCCTAAATTTAATTGTTTGCAGTATAAGAATCTTGAAGATTTTTTATTGTTTCCACCTGAGTTTGTGTTATTTTATGCTATTATAAATGGTGTCCTTTAAATTAGAGACCATACTCATAAGCAAAGTAAATCAGACCCGCATGTGTAAACACCATATTGTCTCCCTAGTGTAAGAACCTGAAAGAGTGCATAAAATCTAAAAGGTACAATAGATATTATGAAAGGGAAAGAAGCTGCTCAAAAGGAAAGAACAACTGGGATGAGGGAAAAGGGAAAAGAAACAAAGAAACAAAGAAAGGGAAATACATATATATTTTATATACATATGTATACACAGGATTGCTAAGATAGTTGTACTACTGATTTCTATTGCTTTATTGAAAGGAACAGTTAATGTTTAATTGTTTGATCAATCTTACATGCCTATATTTGCTTATCTGAGTAACCAATTTGAACATATCAGTATGTAATACAACCATCACTGTTAATTTCCCATCACTGTGTCTGAAAATATGTATTGCTTGTATTGTTTTTGTGTTATTTTGTAAATGCTTGTGTGTTTGTTAATATGTTTTCATTCTTTTATATTTAAAATTAAAAATAAATAAATGGTCTCCTTTAAAATTGTTTTCCAATTATTTATTGATAATACTGCACATGTATATTAAAATAAATTCATGTTAAACTCTATTCTTTCACTTCTTTCACTTGACAAATTCTAACATCACTGACTTATTTGTTTATTATTCATCTAGCTTTTGTCTTTTGAGGTGGAGTCTCCTATGAGCACCGACTGGCCCCAAATGTGCCGTAATGGGCTCCAGCCCCTGGGCGCTGAGACTATCGGCCGGGGCCACCACCTGGCTCAAGTCATTGATTCCATCTTTATTGTAACTCTCTTCCCCATTGTCATAGATAATTCATTATCAGTCTCTCCTACGTCACCCCAGTATTTCACCCTAAATAATCTTGATTAGCTCAGTCTTGGGCTTAGCATACTTCTAATCTATCTTTGTAAATCTCCAGTCTATTCCAGTCTCTAACTTAGAAACTTCCATAACCTGAATATGAAACTGCAGCATTGTTAGTGATCTGATCTCCTAACACATCTTCCAGAACTATATAAATCTATAATTTAGTTAACAATTACTTAACTACTTACTGTTAATGAACTGAGTAATATTTTTTTTCCACTGATATGCTTCGCTCTATCCTCTTTGCTCTTCTGTAATATCCTTTCTCCTTCTCTGATGAAATCCTTCTCAACCTGCAGGACTTAACTGAGATGGTTGTGCTTCTTGGTAGCCACTCATGTCCTCACTAGCCGGTATAATCTCTCTGTCCTCCGACATTTTGTTTCAATAGCTAGAAAAGAGTACCTATTATTATTTGATAACGTATATTAATATTATTTTGATTCAAATACATAGAACACCTTTAAAAACATGAGGTACAACAAAAAAGTTCTCAGATTAAAAGTTTATAGCTATGTGGTGGTTCTAAGTCTCCAATAAGTCAACAAGTTGCGGCTCCTCTTTCTGTTCTGACACCCTCAGCATGATTTCCTGCTCAGGCCACTTTGTGGTCCAGGAAGCCAGCTCCAGTTACTCCGCCTGTTTTCCAAGTTGCAGGAAGAGATGCAAACACAGGAAACACATTTCCTCTTAGTAGAATACTCCACATAGTCTCAAAAGATATTTTTGCATACATGTCATTGACCAAAAAATAATCACATGATTACATTTTTCTACAAGGAAAGCTGGAGAATGTAGTGTTTTATTACTCAATTATGCACTTAGTATTCAGTAAAGGTAAAATCAGTATTAGACTGGCACATAACTGTTACTCTTCTTATGGTTTGCATGAAGAATGTCCCACAAAATCCTTGTGTGCTGAGACAAGGCTTTTGGAAGGTGATTGAACGGTACTGGTACTGTTAGTGTACTAATCCATTAGCGAGTTTGGAGCTCAGTGTGCTTTGGGGGCGAGCGTCTGGGAGTGTGACCTAGAAGGCTCCCTCTGGGGCTTCTCCCTTCGTCCCGTGCTGTCTGGTCAGAGCAATGGGCGCCCCTTTCCTCTGCCCAGGTTCTTCCGCCATGCTGCTGTATGTCTGCATTTAAGCCTGCAGGACTTGGACTGAAATTTCTGAAACTGTGAGGCAAAAAGAACATCTCCTTTAAGAGTTGGGTGTCAAGTATTTTGTCTGAGAAATGCAGAATGTAAGTAAGAAAATGGTGCACCCAGTCATAATCATACAAAAATTTATCCCTTGGGACAGACACAGTGCCTGTCAGAGTAGCCTCTCACCAGGGTTTATTGAAGAGCACGTTCGAGGCAGTCAAGAGACACGTGAACATAGGTTGCAGCAATGCTTATTTCAAAGCACTATTATCACCTAGTACTTAAAAGTGTTCTAGATGTGCTGCAGACTGACTGTGTACCCACAAAATCCATGTGGTAATAACTAGTCTCAGTATAACGGTATTTCAAGACAGGAACTTTGGTACATTATTAAATCATAAGATATCTGCCCTCGTAAATGAGGTGAGTGCCCTTATAAAACAAACCTCAAGGAAACAGTGAAAAGTCATCAGCTTGGAAACAAGTAGCAGCCCTTCATTACATTAGCCCTCGACCTTGGTCTTCCTGGCTTCCAGTGCTCTGAGAAATAAAATTCTGCTGTTTATATGGTACCAGCATATGTTACAGAAGCCCAAAGGGAAGAAAATAGGATCTTCAGTGATCTGGTTTTGCCTTATTTTTGAAGACCTGTGAAATTATAGTAATGAAAGGTTAAGCATGCCTACATAATACTGATTTGAAGTATATTTAGGAACATTCAGTCACTGAGAGTATTAAAAAAAATTACAAGAAAAAAAGCAGTTTTTTTGGTTGTTGTCTTGGTTACTTTTCTCTCGTTGCTGGGACAAAATATCTGACACCCAAAATGAAGGAAGGAAAGGTTTATTTAGCTCACAGTTTGTGGAGTTTCAGTCCATACTTAGCTGGCTCCGAGGCCAGATGGCACATGTCAGAGGGCAACAGTTCATGGCGGCAAACAGCAAAGCAACAAGAGCAAACGGGAGGAGTGGCGGCAAGCAGCCTCTTTCCCTCCCTCACACTGTATGCAAACTATCTGCCCTAGGGCAGGTGTAGCACTCACACCCATGAACCAATCACAAACTCTAGAATCCTACCCCACAACTGCATGAGACTTTGGGGGGACATCCAGACACAAACCATAACAGCTGTGAAAGTTTATATAGTCCGTAATGTTTCCCCACACAGTTTAGTAGCTTTCCCATTTATAAACACAACTTGTACTCACAATTTAAACTATTTCAGTGATAAATGCATATAATAGAACAAAACAACAAGTTATACATGGACTGAGAGAAAAGCATCAGTCTTATGGTCCTTCTCTAGTATGAGTAAGTGGACTAAGCAGAATGACATCACCAAGAAATGATTACTAAACTTCAGAGTTATGGTGCTGTATGACCAATTTTTATACAACTGATGCTTAGTTGTCGTTCAGTTCTCCAAGGCAATAATCTATTTTGAAATCTTGTAATTAAACTAGTTCATGTTCTCTGGATTTTTCATTAATTATCAGTGGATTTGAAGAGGGTTGATTTGCTCATTACAGGTAGCAGTGTATAGTTACTTGGCAATGTTTCAATTAACCACTAGAACGCATTCAGACTGTTTCATCTACAGGAAGATGAGTTAAATTGACATTTTTCTCTCAAGTAAGTGAATTTTGTCATGCATTCAGTTATGGAATGTGTATTACATGTCAGACATTATGCAAGTGACTAGAAGAGCCGCCCTGCTGCTTACACAGAGCTTAGCTCTAATAGAAGAGATAAAGATTTAATCAATCACAGTAGTGAATGCACAACTATGCCTGAACACTGAACTACATAAAATGTACACGATACTCTGGAAACATGATTAAAAAAAAAAATCTTGTCCCAAAAGGAAGATGGAAGGAGTTTCATTTAAGGTATTCCTAATGGCAGGACCTCAACATCATTGTATTTGTTTTTGTTTTTTTTCTGGTACCGGGGATCAAACTCGTGAGCTTGCACTTGCCAGGCAGGAGCTGTGCCACTGAGCTAAATCTCCAGCCCCCAACATGATTGTTGAAAATTGCAAAAACTTAACTTTCATTTAGAAAGTTTGGATTAGTTACTTGTACTATTGTAATTTGTATAGTAGGAATAACAGTGAATATCATGCCTTTAAAAAACCGTATTGCCAAAGCATGTAAATAATGTGACTAATCAACTATAATGTTTCAGCTTTAATGCATTTTATAGAGAGAAATACATACTACATAGTTTTATTTTAATCTGAGAATTGGGTTTACAAACTTTTATCACAATCACTTCTTCCTTTCATATAGGCCTTTTCTAATCATTCATTTGTAATTTAGTTCATACTTTGTGCTAGAAATAGGAGGCAAGCCATCTTCAGAACTGGTCTTGAAATAGGTAATTTTAAGCTAAGTTCCTCATGTTATGAAAGCATTATTCCTGCTGGTTTAGAACTGTGCAGTTCAATATGGTAGCCACTAGCTACATGTAACTATCTACGTTTGAGTTAAACTTGTCGGGGAAAGTAACTTGGAATCAACTCAGTACCTTGTGCTTGTCAGGGAGGCACTGTGCTGCTGAGCTATATCCCTGGCCTGAGTTAAACTTTTTAATTGTTAAATATTTTCTTCCTCGGTTTCACTTGCCACGTATCAAGTGCTCAGTAGCTACACGTGACCAGTGGCTTCTCTGTATTGAACAGCACAGGACAAAAAAAAATCCATCACCAATAAAATTTCTATTGTACATCTAGACCATTAGAATGTATTCACATAAAGTGAAGTGGTGTCTGCACTTCACAAGAAAATGAAATTTTCAATCATCAAATAGCTATATCAAAATCTATGCCAGTTTGGGAACTGGGAGCAGAGTGTCAGACCCCAGTGACATTACACTGATTCATTTCATGTGAAATTCTTACTCCATTTTTATTATGAAAAAAATATAGCCCTGAGTGAGAAATCAAAGTCCACCACTAATAAAAGAAGCAGAAAAAGACATTATCTTCTAGCTCATTAAGCATTGATTAAGCATCATTTTTCTGAAACACATGTTTAAGAATAAAGGGTCTACTAAGGCAGCATGTGATTCAATTTCACACCCAAAATAATAATAATCCCAAATATTAACTGTCTTTCTTTACCCCATGTTCCCCCAAAAGATAGATCTCAAGGGAAGGATTAAAGCACTTATACTTTATCTACTTTAAAGTATAAAAGGGAATATTCCACACAATAAAGATGAATACACCAAACAAAGGAGGTAAGACAAGAGCAAAGAAATATAATCAGAAGTAGTATGAAGATGTGCAATTCATAAATAGGCAAGGTCTATCATTCAATTTGTTAATCAGCTTTATCTTTGTGAGACAAAAGGCCCAGTGCCCACAAGTTAGAGATTTCATTTGCCCAGCTTCAGGCCCTGATGGGCTGGTTCCAAACAGAATCATTGTGCCAAAAAAGGTATGGCAGAGCAAAGCTGTTTAGTTCACAGCTGCCGGGAACTAGAGCAGGGAAAAAATGCCAGAGAGGAAGGGGCCAGAAACCTCACGTAGTATCTGAAGTCGCACCTCCATGACCCACTCAGACACACCCAAAATTGTGCTTTGCTAACCTGCCAGGCATTCCTTAATCCAATGAAGTTGACGTCAGGATTCAGGGTCACAATCCACTCTTTGTCAATTTCACACCCAATCAGGTCTTCTTAAACCATATTTAATCTCCAAATAATGACAACAGTCAGTTCATAATTCTGCCTAGTATAACACAATTATCCCTCATACAAACAAATCATCCCTTCTTCAAGGTTGCAACAGTTCCAGCATTGTGTAAAGTTCCAGTCCAAATCTCTTCTGAGACAGAAAGCATTCTTAGCTGTGGACCTCTGTTAGAAAAACAAAGTTATATAATGCCAAGATACAATGGCACAGTGTAAACATTTCCATTCCAAAAGGGAAGATTACCAGGACAGGAATAATTGTACCAAAGTAAAACTCCTATGGTCTTGCTAGTTGCACCCCATATAGCCTCTGTCTTGGGCTTTCTTCTCTTCTGGTCTTCAGCTTCTCTTGGTTGACATTCCACATTCCTCCAACTTCATTGCTTGAGCTTTATGCATTGTCCTCTCAGGAGCTCCTTGCCTGGGCTGCCAGGCCTTCCTCTGAAATCTGGGTGGAAGCCTCTGTAACCCCACAACTCTCACAACCTTTGGGCCAGTAAAACCAGCAGTGTAGACAATGCCAGTGTTTTCTGTCAGCAGAAGCACTATCCAGACTTCCTTGGACAGTGGCTGCAATCTTAAATATACGGAGCTTCTCTGGAAGGTTGGTGAACCGCAAGTATGCAGTGGGGCAGTCTGTGGAAAGGAAAAATAAGAGATGTGTATGTTATGTGTTCTCTCCTGCATTTCTTTTCATACAAATTGAGCTTCAAATCATAAGAAGCTCACATGCGCACACACGCACACACACACACACACACATACTCCCACCACTTTCAAGACGTGCTACCAATGAGATAATCCATTCAGTGCATGAGTGGAGACTCTAGGGTATAAAAAGTATATGGAACATGTACAATATGTGGCACTGGCATTCAACTTGGTCCCCAGTCAAATTCTGAGGTTGGTAAGCAGCAAAGGTAGGAGAAGTGTGATTCCAGATTAATTTTGGAGTAAGGGAGATTAAGATTGTGACCCAGATAGCTATACCTTCAAGGATTAAAGAATGACTGCAGTGTTTGATTGCATAATCTTCAAAGAACCTGTCTGTCTTTCTATTTGTTTGTTTGTAGGAAAAATGGAGAGGTACTGTTCCAGAAATACTGTGTTGGAAAAGAAGGGAGAGAAAGAAGCCACCAACTGGAAGAGTTATATGGAAAACAGTGTGCTCAGGGCTGAGATATTTTTATGTTAAGATAAATATGAACATGAACATGTTCCAAGAGTTTTAACATAAAGGATAAGTGATAAGAATTGATCTAGACATCATGAAACAAGTAGTAGGGTTTGACGAGCTGGAAAGTATACAGGGTGGTATTGAGTGGGAGTTGTACATAGCTTCACTGAAATGAGTGTTTAGATAATGATTAGGGAGGATTTGGGTGTGAGGGGCATCTTGATGACTAACAGAAAGAAATGTACAGGTTTTGAAAGAATTAGTATTCTGGGCTGTATATTGAGATGCAATGAGTGTTAGGAAAAGTGAAATGGGATGGGCCTTCCAACACCAGACAGAGACCTGAACCTTCTCATCCAAGTCCAAAGCCTGGCAGGTTTGGGCAAATAGGGGACACTGGCAGAAGGGGGCAGGAGCCCAGAGGGACTCACTGCCCCACACCCAGCTCTTCTGATAGTGTTACTGAGGCAGCAGAGGCGCTCTGTTTGCCAGAAGGCTGTGGAAAGGAAGCTATTCCCAGGGATGTGGGCGTACCACATGTTCGTATTTCTTTGCAACAACATTAACATTTTGTGTGTATGAGAGCTGAGAAATATTTACCACTGGCTTACATGTTGCTCTCTTCCAGAAGATAGCAATTGTTTAGGGTAAAAACTAAGAACTATATAAAAGTGCTACTGTAACCACTTTTGGGCTGATCATCCAAATTTTGTGGCAAAAGATTCTAGTAACTTATCACTCCTGCATAAATGAGAATGCAGAAGTTACAGGCTTTATCTTGGGGGGAGGTAGAAGGATTAACATAGAAATTCCCAGATGGTTTTATGAAGAAAACAGACATTACAAACAGAAAGAAGTGTATCTTTAATTTTCTGGAATGAATTTCACTTTTAAGATAATTCCATTGCTTTAGGCATTTCTTACATTAACTTAAACAGATGTAAAAAAATTACAGAAATGCACTTTCATTATACTACTTCTAAATATTATGTCAGAATTCAGCACACCAAAATGTTTAGATCAAATCTAACTATAAGCAAATATTCTTTTTTAATATTCACTACTGTTTTGAATTTTTTTGAAAAAAAATGTTCACAAAGTCAAGCACATTCTTTAGAGAAAGCCATTACATAGCACCTTGAGCATTATCATTTCATAAATCTTTAGTGTCTCCATTTTTTTGTTTGTTTTGTTTTTCTTCCAGTACCGGGAATCGAGCTCATGACCTTGTGCTTGCCAGGCAGGCGCTGTGCCGCTGAGCTAAATCCCCAGTCCCAAGTGTCTCCATTTGTACTAATCAAAATGCATAGGACCATGAGTTACTACAATCTTCAGATAGTTGCTAAGAGCATGCAATATGGATATTTATCAATACTTGTAACAGGCCTGGAATAAAATTATGTTTAACCCAAGTGACCTCACCTTCCTTCCTGTTTCCCTGAAGATATGTTTTAGACAT
This sequence comes from Chinchilla lanigera, assembly GCF_000276665.1. Classification (NCBI taxonomy): domain Eukaryota; kingdom Metazoa; phylum Chordata; class Mammalia; order Rodentia; family Chinchillidae; genus Chinchilla; species Chinchilla lanigera. Next base: position 6,965,245 of record NW_004955427.1, on the reverse strand, counting down.
CAATAAAAGTTGAGTTTAGCTCAAATATCCTTATCTTGGACAAATGGGCATTTCTTCATTTATAAGCAATATTCAGGTTCTGTGTAGGTCACGTAAACACCTATTGCCTAAGAATTAAAGGAAACATGAAATCACATTGCTGTGACACTATTCCCCTCTTCTAACATAACATCTCCCACTGAAGACCTCAAAGGAAATATTCTTACGTAGGAAACAAATCTAAAGACTGCCTGTTCCCTGGAGGATACTGGCTCCCACAGAGACAGAGCACAGGGCAGTGATGGCAAAGCTTTTAGAAACCAGCTGCTCACACTGCAACCCCAGACGCACTCATTTATCACAAAGTGCCAATGAGGCAATTAAACCTGAATACTGAGGTTTTAGCTCTGAAAAACCAACTCAGACACTTTGCTCACATGTGACAGAGAGGGCCCTGAGAGCTGCCACCCTGGTAGGGGATGAGTTACAAACAGGTGGGGCACACTCGAGGTTGGGACAAAGATCCAGAAGTGTTTGTGAAAAGTCCTCCTTTGCTACAACTAGAAGAATACAAAAATATCATTTTCCTCTAATAAATGAAAGATATTGCTGAAGCAAGACATGAGGTACAACTATAACTGGCTGTACGAATATATCATCGTACCAATACAGTGATGGTTTAACTTATAATTTCATTTCTTGGGAAAAAAGTTAACATTTTAAAAATTCCATATGCAGACATGCATCTACTACTTGGGCTGACAAATATTAACTGTTTTAAATTCAGAGATATTTTCATGAAAGAAATGAGATCATGATGAATTAAGTTAGTCTCCTTTGCTTTCCTTCATCATTCTGTGTATGGCTTTCTATCCAGGGCAACCTGTGAATTCAATAAATCTATACTTTTACATCTCTGTCTTATACATAGTCACTATCAAAACTCATATATTTTAAATTTTCATGCATAGTAGCGATGTGTGGTTCCATTTGCAAATTCTTTTACTTTTTCATTCAGTTTTTGAGATCTGTTCATGTTGACATATGTCAACAAAAACATTTTGTTTATCAGTTCTTTTTTGATATTGATTTCTTAGTTTCTGACATTTCGCTTGTACAAATGATTCTGCAGTCAAAGGCTTTCTGTCCTCATAAAATGTTCAGGGATTTTTCAGCCATGTACCCATATGAATATGATTTCTGAGCTGCAGGTAAAAGTATTTTCAGCTTTGTGATACCATGCCAGACCAATTTACAATCTACCCCAGTAGATGAGACTTCCTATTTACTCGATCCTAAGTTATATTTGGAAGAGTCAGCCTATAAAAATGTTTACTGGTATAAAAGAATATTTCACCTTAATCTATAATTTAAACTTTCTCTTTTGGAATTTTTAAGTTTGCTCTTCTCTGAACTGCTTTCCATCTGCTTATCTGTTTTTACATAACAGGTGATTCTTTTATCCTCACTTTTATGAATTCTTTTTAAAATTATAGCTACCTATTCTTACATAAGTAAAAAAATTGTTTTATCTTTAATATATGTCAAATGCCTTCATGCTACCTTCATGGGTTTTTGGTCTGAAGAAATTCTTCACATCCACATTTTAAGGAAAACCATCCTGGAAGAAAATTGTCTCCTGATTCTGGAGGCTGTAGTGTGAGAACTCACAGAGTTGGCCCTGGGGAAGGGTCTTGTCACTTCATCCCCTGATGGCAGAGGACATCACATGCAAGAATGAGTAATACTTCCAGAAAAGTTTAAAACTTTTGCTTTGCATTTTTAGGTCTCGGGTCCGTTAGATTCAACTTGGTGAGTAGCGTTTGTGATAAGAAATCTCAATCTCACTGTGTTTTCGTCTCATACAGACCCAGCTGACTCAGCACAAAAGACTCCTGTGCTCACGCTTCCATGATTAACTTACCGGGTTGCATCATCGCGCTCGTGTGTCAGCACATCACTGTGTCCCTTTCAGGATCTTTTCATTAATTCCCAAATTAATTAAAGTAAGTATTGTCCCAAATAAGTACTGTTTAATACTGTGGCTTTGAAATGTATTTTCTGATGAGCTGGAAGGAACAGGGAGGGATAGAAAAGGTAGGGAATGAAGAAGTATTGAGGTGTGTTACATACATGGACTGACCCCACAATAACTGTGATTATTATGTTCCGCAACCATATACTAATACGAACATAAAATTGTAAATAAAATACAATGTACCAGGTGATGAAAGCAATCAAATCCTTGCTACTTTTTCATTTTTTCAAAGCTGACTTCTGGATCCAAGAATTTGTCAATTGCAGTAAATGTACTGTTTAATTTGTCAACATTCCTTATGCTACTGTTTTACTATTCATTAAAATTATATATATCCTGATTGATGCACTTTGTTCCTATATTTTTTCTTATTTTTCTTCATATGTTATATATCTTTCATTTTATCTGTTATTGAGTCATATATTTTTATTTTTAGTTTGATAGTTTATATTTTAACTGGTGTAGTTGGTATATAGCAATACTATTAATTTTAATGTCAAGATGTTATATCCAATTAACTTAATAAGTTATTTATGTTAAGGATTTCTCAGTAGATTCCTTTGAATATTTTATGGACTAAATCACATTAATTGCAATTAAAAAGTATGGTGCTTGAAATAGGACTTTGGTAGTTATATGCTATAAATAGAAAGCTACATAAATTTGTTAAGATTTTGAAATCTTAAGTTAATATTAAATTCTCATCTACTTTTGCATGTGTCAAAATAATCATATGATATTCCTTAATCTGATTGTTCTGAAATCATCATAATTTACCAAGACATGTTAACACTTTTTTGCCAGAGCCATGATTTGTTTATTAGTATTGCTTTTTGGTTTTGGGGTTTTTTTGTTTTGTTTTTTGGGTTTTTTTTTTTAACTTTTTAAGACAGGGTTTCACTATGCAGTTCAGGCTGGACTTGAACTCACTTTGTAGCCCAGGTTGGCCTTAACTCACAACGATCCCCCTGCCTCAGCCTCCCAAGTGCTGGGATTACAGGCATGCACCACCACATCTGGCTTATTAGTATAGTAATTTAGTTTATAAGTTGATATTTGAAATTGTAAGGTAGGATAAAGTATTTTATCCACGTACATAAGTTAGTGAGTAATTTTCTTTTCTCACACTGTCTTTGTATGATTTTTCTATTATTATTTTATTGATCTTGAAATAAGGTAGTATTTTAGTCTGATTTCTGATTCTATAACAAAGTACCAGAGCACTCTCAATTCTTTTTTTTCTTATTAGTGCATGTTTACAGTATGTAATGATTATGAAAAGATAGTCTTTATTCCTGGATAGGCAGAACCAATATAAAAATGGCCACACTTCCAAAACTGTTATACAGATTTAATGCAATCCCAATCAAAATATCAATAACATACCTCACAGAACTAGAGAAAAATTCCTAAAATTCACACAGAGCAAGAGACTGAAAAGAGCAAAAGCAATTCTAAGTGATAAGGGCAAGACAGGGACATCACAATCCCAGATTTCAAGGTATACGTGATAAAAATACCATCGGATTGAAAACAAACAAACAAAAACCAGAGTTGTTCTGCAGTGGTATCTGTCTTAATAAAGAATAGACATTTACTTTATGATAAAGCATGGTGCTGCACCTGGTGAGGCCTTCTTGCTGTATGATAACAGGACTGACAGCATCGTACAGTGAGACTGATCAAGCATCTAAGCCACATCTTTCTTTCTCTTCTTACAAAGCCTTTGAAGGCCATTCTACGACCTCTGCCCTCATGACTTTATCTAATCCCGATTACCTCCAAAAGGACCCACCTCCCAGAACCACTAACACTTAAATTTGGGGATTGTTTCTAATGTTTAACATCATTGGTCGTTGAGAAATGCAAATTTAAACAACACTGATATTTAATCTCACCCCAATAAGAATGGCTATCATTAAGAAATCAACCAATAACAAATGCTGGCGAGGCTATGGAGAAATAGGAACTCTTCTCCACTGCTGGTGGGAATGCAGACTGGTGAAACCACTGTGGAAATCAGTTTGGAGATTCCTCAGAAAACTAGGTCTAGAGGTCCCATTCAACCCAGCTATTCCCCTTCTGGGTATTTTCCCAGAAGATCTGAAAACATCATATCAAAGCAACATATGTGCACCTATGTTCATGGCAGCATAATTTGTAATTGCTAAAATATGGAAGCAACCCAAATGTCCATCCACTGAGGATTGGATAAAAAAATTGTGGTAGTTTTATATAATGGAATATTACTCAGCTATAAAGAAAGATAAACTTGAGGCTTTTATAGGTAAATGGTCACAACTAGAGACCATACTCATAAGTGAAATAAATCAGACCTGCATGTGCAAGCATCGCATTGTTTCATTAGTGTAAAACCTGAAAGAGTTAATTAAACTAGGAGGTATGATAGACATTGTGAAACAAAAGGAAAATGCTCAAAAGTAAAGGGCAACTGGGGTGTGGGCAAAGAAAAGGGAAAGAAGGAGAAATTTTGTATTTATGCATATACAGGATAGTTAACATAGTTGATCTACTGTCTTCTATTTCTTTGCTGAAAGAAACAGTTAATGATTCCTTGATTGATCAATATTGCATGTCTCTATTTGTTTTCCTGAGTAACCACTTTGAAGACATCAATATGTAACACAACAAGCATTGTTAATTTCCTACCACTTTGTTTGTAACTCTGTGTTGTTTGTATTGTTCTTTTGCTATTTTGTAAATGGTTGTCTGTTTGTTAATGTTTTCCTTCTTTTACTTTTAAAATAAATAAATAAGTAAATAAAATCCCTTTGAATTTAAAAAAAAAAAAAAAAGGTAAATCCTGGGAAAACACCTTCAAACTACAGCAAGTATTTTTTTTCCAGACAACTTCCACTGGTAAAGACTGTATGTTTGTTGACTATTTGACAAAACTTACCCAATCATCTGGCCCTGGTTTCTTTTCTTTTTCCATGAGGATTGAGCGGGGAATGAATAGGAATGATTCAGTTTGTTAAGACTTTTTCAATTGCTTCTTGATTCATTTTTGCAATGTAAATATTTTCAAAACTATTTTGTCAATAAATTCACTATAGTAATTCTTAAGAATCCTTAGTGGCTGTATTTAAAATCTTCTTTTTGATTTTCTAATAGTGATTTTTTGAACTTCTTTATCTTCTCTTAAAATGACATGATTGAAAATTTTCTATTTTTCCTTTCAAAAAAATAAACTTTTGGTTTTTAGCTTATTTCATTTTTGTGTTTACTCCATTATTAGTTTTTGTTTGTATGTTTATAATTTGCTTCTTCTTTCTTGAATACACCTCACATTTTCACATATATTTTATTTATTGGATATATTTGGATTACTTATTTAATATATTTTATTTTCACCTTCACTTAGCCTCTTAAAATTGCCATATGTTTTATTTATGTCACATATTTCATTTTTCTAACATATAGATTCTAATAAATATTGTAATCACCATTGTAAATATATCCCACACATTTTGATATGTAACTATTTTACTGTTATTCATTTTAGATACTTCAGATTTCCTTTGTGTTATGTTTATAATCTGAGAGTTATTTACACCATGTGTATTGTGTTTGTATGCACAATGGTGGGTCTTTTATTTTATTTTATTTTTTGCACTTTTTTGATTTTAAAGAGAAAAAAGATAACAAAATAACAACTGGAAATCAAAACAACTAATTTGAAGGCAACAACAATAAAACAACCATTGCTGAATTTTCGATCATCTTGTTTAATGGTGTGTATTTTCATATGCATAATTTATTATTCGTTTCTTATTATTGTACTGTATTCAAATAAAATCTATAACTCTTTTGCTTTGAGATTTCTGTGTTCCTTGTACTGATATTTTGTAGGTCTCATATAGATTGGAAAGAACATAGCTATTTCTTGGATATATAGCCTGGTAGATAGGTAGATAAAGCAAGACAACTAATTCTTTTCATTGTATTTTTTCTATTTTCTACCCTCGGATCATATTTCTGGCAATGAGCTTCTTGAAAAATTTTTTAAAATTTTATAATTTTTTTGACGATTAACTACTTCTTATAATTCTGTCAATTTTAACTTTAATATTGTTAGAGAATGACAATTTATAATATTTACATATATTAGTGAATATGTTTATTATTATAGAATGTTCCATCCTTGTTTACTTTAGATCCTATTTAGTAATTCTTTTCACTATTTTACTAAATAGCCTTTGGTTTATGCAATCAATATATAATTTTAATATTTTTATTCTTTCGTTCTTCTTATATATTTTTATTTCCAAATTTCTTTATGTTTTGGCCTTATTCATGGTTTTAAATTATTTAAAATGGATATTTCAAAATGTGTTCTGAGAGGTTCTATACTTAAAAAGATAAATGGATTTCTAATTATGATGTTTATTTAATGTATTTCCTTTTTTCTTGGATGTTCCTGTATCTTTTATACCTTTTCTTTCCATTTGCTGCAATGATAAAAGTTGGGTTTTTTGTCACTGCTCTTGTATCTTTCACTTGTATGACTTCATCAATTGTGTCCCTGTTATTTTAGTCATTACATTTAGGTTTTGATTCATACTTACAAGGAGTGAGACTTGATTTCTCTGGGTTTATTTTTCTTTATTATTATCAATATTAATTCTGTATAGTATTTTAGATAATTCAAAGGAGAACTCGAAGTGGGTTGTGTCACTATGCAGCAAGTGAGGTCCACCTCAGCAAATGACTCACTGATGTGAAGCATATATCCTGAACCTCAGACTTTTCCAACAAATTTAAAGCTATGTCATCTCCTTTTCCTAATGGACCAGATCCCATCTTTATTACTTCTATCTAGAATTTTAGTTTTCTTTTTAAAAAGAAAGTGATAATCAAAATTCTACAAAAATCATGTATATAAATACTGTTTACCATTTCTCTCCTCACAATTTCTTCCTGCAATTTCCTATCTTCTATATAGGTATTCTTTCCTTTGTACTACAATTTCTCCTTGTAATAAATTCCATTGCTCAGCCATGTATTAAAAATGTTTTCTTAGTGCCCTTACTATTGAGTGATTATTTAGAGGTGTATATCATTTTCTCCAGCACTTTGTGTCAATTACCACACCATCTTCCTGTCTCTATTACTTCTCTTTATGTCTGCTCTCATTTTAATTATTAGCAAATTTGCTTTTCTCAGAAGGAGGTTTTAAGATTTTTCTCTTAGTCATGATGTTCTACAATTTCCTTGTTGGTCTGAGTATTAAGTGTTTACTTGAAGTGTTTATCTTGCATAGCTCGGAATGCGTGCTTTCTAAATGAAGATGTAGTCCTTCTCTCTGAAATTTCTGTTATCTCTTGAAATATTGACATTTTTTCTTCTCTCAATAATTTGAAGAACAAAACAAGATTTTTAAGTTACCCCTTATCTGAGTCTGTCATAATCTTGATGTCAAATTTTTCTTCCTTAATCTTTACTTTACATGATGTAGGTCAGTTCTTCAGTACTCCTAAACTGTCAATTGTTTCAGCTCTTCCAAACTGAAGTTCATCCATTTTTTGTCCTTGTTGTTTTTGATTTCAATGATTGTATTTTTATTTTAAATATTTCTCTTCAGCACTTGCTTGTGAACACTTTTTGATTCCCAACCGTCTTATTAGTAACATAATAATTTGTTCTTCCTTCTCATTCAGGCTTCTTAAGACTTTAAAAGAACATACTTAAATCTTGAACCTCAATTTGCTCAATCTTAATTACATCATCAGATTCACATCTGTTTGCTAGCTATCCCTCATGATTATTTTCCGAGTCATAGTATGCTTTGAAATTTTGGTGGTATTTATTCAATATGCCTTTCCTGGTTTTCTTTGTTTTTGTTTAACCTTTCCTTCATCATCTTTCCATGTGTGACAGTTGTACAGTTGCCTCTACATGCCTTGTTCTTTTATTGGGGACCAAAACTCCTATGTTCAGGGACATTATTATAGGTGTATTAACAAGCAAATAGAGGGTTGACCCACCTGTAAAGAGGCACCTGTTTGTGTAACTTTCCATCCTATCAGACAACAATCTGATATTAAACTCAGCTTTGTCTCTGACCATGGGATCCCTCGCCAACCTCCCCGTACCAAATACCGTCCCTGGCTCTGCTGGCTCACCCATTGTCATCCTCATGGTTTCGGCACATGCACATTTCTGTTCATTTCCAGTGCGGGAATTTATGGGCTTCTGACTTAAACCACATTGACTAGGAGGTACTTTCATCTTGTTTCTGATCTTCAAAGATATTTACCTGGCTTTGACTGTAGCCATGTCCTTTTAAAACTAGGTGTGATATGTTATCTTCTTAGCTATGCTGATTCCAGAAAGACCAGAGGAAGTAGTTGCATCAACTGTCAGTGCTAACTTGAACAGCAAATTTATTACAGGCAGATTTAGATCAACAGAGGTCACCAGTAACAGTTACAGATCTAAATATAAGCTTGTAAATATAAGCTTACAGATCTAAATATAAGCTACCCAAAAGAAATACAGCACTTCCCATCTACCACTGTGAGAGATTTGGGTGCCACTCATCTACCTAAGGAATATCATCTATTTAATATGGTTCCAGAATATTTGTGAGTTCCTTTAATACATTTGTAGCCTGATGTATGAAATTTCAGGAAGAGTTTCATGCATTTGACATAAGATTAGAAATTGTTTTTCACTGCTGGTAAAATACATGTCTCATTGTTTTTGATATGACTTTTAGCTTATAGGTCACTTTTGTCATCCAGCTTTATTGTGAGTCAGCTCAACAGTTTCTTTCCTGAGACCAAGTTTTGATCAGAAACGGATGTGATATGAATGTGGTTTGAATGTGTCCCCTGGAGTTTCATCAAATATGATTTCATCTACAGAATGAGTTCTTAAGAGGGTGCAAACTTAATCTGACTCTGATATTTACAGGAAAGGTATTTGGGAGGTATTTAGAGTTCGATATAGATACATCACTAGAATAGAACCCACATGAATGAATCTTTGTGGCTTTAAAAAAAGACAGAGAGAGACCAGAAGGCCCACTTACACACATGCCACCCCTGCCTCTTGCCATACGCTACGGTGTGAATATGGTTTGATTAAAAACTTGAGTCTATTGTGCTTGAAATCTTGCTGTGTCAGTACAGGCTATTGGGAGATTGTGCCTAAGGAAAGGTCCTGATTTGGGAGGAAGGGTGGCTTGGTAGTTAGTATTCATGGACACCCTGGGCAGCTCTGGAAAAGAGTTGTTACAAAAAATCTGAGCGACCCTGCCCAGTTCAAGATATCATTGCTTGCACTCACCTGAGTTCCCACCGCCAGGGCAGCCTGTGAATTCTGGCTTCTGGGAAAACTTCTCTGAGGCTGTTGCAGCCACGATCCAAACAAGCACAGCACGACATCTTTGTTACAGACTTTGTGCAAGGTAGAGATGTTTCCCAGGTGCAAAGAATGAGAGATTTATGGGATCATGGAAGATGCTGCCCAGATTTCAAAGCAAAGTTGGGATCCTCAGGGTTAAAGCTAGAGGAGAGAACACCTGATGGAAAGGTGTCTAACAGGGCTCTCGGGACGGAGCCAAAAAAGTCAGAGTAACCAGCAGTGTGCCAGAGCAGCTAGGAATCACCCTACAGGCCCAGTGAGGAAAGATGTGGCCTGTAACTGACAAAGCTCAAACTGGCAGATCACTGAGGACCCAGTCCCATCTGCAGTATGCCCAAGCAGAGCGTTAAGATTTTATATCTGTCCCGCCATATTGTCTAGCTTTGGGCTAACTGTGCCTCTTTCCCCCACTTATTTCTCATTTTTGGAATGGAAATGCAAGCTCTGTGCCAGCCCCACCATTATACATTGGAAGCGAGTGACTTGCTTTGACTTCACAGATTCACAGTTACGAAGATTTTCTCTTGCATCTCAGGTAAGGCTTTGGAATTTTGAGTTAACGTTTGTCTGCGTTAAAACTTTGGGACTACTGGGGATGGAATGATTACATTTTACACTGTAAGAAATACATGAATCTTGGGGTCAGAAGTAAAGTGCTATAGTTTGGACAGAGTTGATTGTGTCTACCAAGTCTTCCTCTGTTGAAATTAAATACCTACTATGAGGTAGTACAAGGATGGAAATGAAATATAGCTATTGCTTTTAGGAGCTGGGCCTGTCAGACATTTTAAGATTCAATAAGATTATTAGGATTGGGCTCCAGGCTGAATCCTGATGGCATTATAAGGACAGAGAGAGAGAGAGACCAGAAGGTGCACACACACACACACACACACACACACACCTGTGTGTTTCCTGTTTCTTCTCATGTGATGCCCTGTACTGCCCTTGACTGCTGGCGAGAAAGCCCTCGCCAGATGTGGTCCCCCCACGCTGAACTTTTAGAACTGTGAGTCAAATAAACCTCTTTCCTTTAAAACTTATCCAGCCTGATATATTCAGTTATCAGCAACAGAAAACAGACTAAGAAGCATAGAAAAATATAAGGATACTCTCTTCCTAGCATGTAAATGTAGATGAGAAATTACATTGTTTTTGAAGGAATGCTGGTTTGGGAATTAATAAAGAAGTGATTACTTATAGCTGGATCATGATAATCTAGGATAGATTTTTTTAAAGTTCTGTAAAGTTGTAATTTTTTAGTTTTTAAAACAGAATTATCATAACAATTACATGAAATGACATATGTGATGGCATTACATATATAGTAAGCACTTAAATGCTAGTTGACATAGTAAAAGAAGGGCAAACTTTCGAATACTGCTGAAAAGGTTTCAAATTTATCAACTTACTCTTTTGTTGTTTTTTTTTTTTTTTTTCTGGTACCGGGAATCGAACTCATGACCTTGCGCTTGCCAGGCAGGCGCTGTGCTGCTGAGCTAAATCCCCAGCCCCTATCAACTTACTCTTGATCTTGTCAGTCACGAATCCCAGAAAACTGAACTGGATAAATAATTTGTATCATATTTGAAGCAAAATTAAATATTTGCTTTTAATTTTAGGAAGTACAGTACTTTATTTGTGAAGATTTTATTGTCATGACTTTGAAGAAAAATATTCAAATCAAATAGCCTAGAATTAACTACTGGTTTATCACTGAAACCAATGATTTTGAATAAATTTACTGTCATTGCACAGCCATTATTTTCATTGGCAATTAGTTTTAGGTGAGGACTATGGGAACTAATACTTTTGCAAAGAGCAAAACAAATCACTATGTAGAATGACCAAATAGGCAAGCAAGGACAACTGAATTTGTTGCTAGTTAAAGGTATGTGCTTTATTAGTCCATAGAGAAATAGCATGGCTCAGGACATTTCCATAAAACTAAATCTTAAACTATGTACACAGATCTATTTAAGCCCACAAATTAGCCACAAGTCCTGTACTACTCTTATTAACTCTTCACAATTAATCACTAGGGTATCAAAACTGAGCTCAAAGGATAATAATACAATATCTTATATTTTCATTGTTCTGTGCACAGTGAGATGCACTTTTACAGTCATTATCTGATTTGAATCTCACAATAACTCTATGAAACATAATTATTTCCCCCAGTATGCAGATAGGAACATTGAGGTAGACAAAAATGAAATTATTTTCTCCAATAATTCTATCAGTTACTACGCATTTGATAGAGTTAGCCAAAACTTCCAATGAGTAACATGGTGTCATTTACACTGTATTTAAATTTTTATTGTAGGAAGATTCACTGAACTGAGTGAATCTGCAGTTCAACGTTGTATGGCCTAAGTTGCTTAAAAGATTTATGTTATAGACTACAATTAAAATGCATCTTTTGACACATAATGGAAACCAGTGACTTCAGAGAGATGACTATTAAAAAATTATCCTTTGCATATTTTATTTTAACAATTTTAAACACTTCACAGCTTATTTGTAAAACTTAAAATTGGTAATGAAAACAATTTATAAAAGTAATTTTGTATAATATCACAAAACTAAGCAATAAGAAGAGTCTCCCCTTATACTCAGTTAAGTATAACATGCCCCGATATGTCCAAAATTATTTTATGAGGCACTGGATACTGCACTCAAATAACTACACTAAGAATTAAGCCCAGGAATTGCTTTAACAAAAATTTCAGGTTTATTTTGCTAAAACATTATACCTGCATGTCAACATGTTTTCATAACTTAGTGATTCTTGAACAAAGAGGCTCATATAATACTTGTAGTTTATATTTTTGTGAGCTTGTATTTCAGCCCTCTAGTGGGTTCCAAAAAATTATTTTTTTAAATTTTAAATGTAGTGCTATTCCTCATCTGAAGAACAGTAATAATTATTTCTGTAGACATTAACCTTTTGCCATATTCTGAATTACTCTAACATGACTCAACTATGTTTTCATCTAATGTATCTTTCCAAATACTAGCATTAATTTAACAATGACAACATGTCAACATAATTCTAAGAAAAACATAGTTAGCATGTAGCAGAAAATGCCCCCAGGTGACAGTTGCCCAGGTGACAGTTCCTGTTGCAGTTCCTGTTGCTTCTGTCTCTTAGAAACAGCTGGTCACTGTGATGCATATTGTAAGAACCAATCAAAGATGGCCAAGTGCTCTACCTCTGTACCCCTGCTTACAACTCCCTGAAAATCTCCCTCCCTGGGCCTTTGAGGTCTGATATTTAATGAGCAATTGATTCCTAGTCAGTGCCCATCTGATGTTAAATAAATCTGCCTCCAAATCCTAGGTGCTGTTTCAGTGTTTCTGCTTCCATTGCATCTAGTGTCTTGGCCTGCAAGACTGGCCATACTGACCTCCTTGATCACTGGTTATGGTGCTCACAGATGGAGTAAGGACCTCTCTAGGTCCAGATGAAAAATGTGCCCTTGAGATTTCTTGAGTCCTCTCTGAGGTCTGTAGGAAGATTCCTGGCTCCCTGTTCAAGAGGCTCACATCAGACCCCAAAGGGAGGAGGATGCAGTCTCTCTGTGTCTGTCTGCCTGCCGGAATCCAGTAAGAGCCCTGAGGGTACCCCAGGTAGTCTGTCCATCAGTCTTGCTCAGCTCGAGCAGAAGGGGAGTCTGATCAACTCTTGTTAGTTGGAACCACCCTCAAAGGAAGGGGATTAAAATGTTTAAGCTTTGAGTGCCTATTGAATGAATGTGTAAGTGAAATGGACAGCATAGGCAATAGGCTGCTCTGTCTGTGCACCAAGACTGAGAAGCGCTGGTCACAGTGGCTGACTGGGCCCTCACCTCGGTCCCACAGCAACTGACATATGCTGTAACAGGGGCCTCAAACCCTCCTTAGCTATGTCATGCTTAAGTCCCTGCAAGGGACACAGCCAGGCAGGCACCACCTGAATAGACTTTCTCTTAGGGGCACTCACAGTTTGTGTGTTGCACCACCATTCAAGAGTACACAACACACATGTAGGAAGTCAGAGATTGGAAGTAATTCGTCAAAACCCACAGTCCCTGCCTGCAGGAAAAAGAGCTTTTACAGAGTTAAAAATGAAACCAAACCACTCCTGCTTCTCAAAGGAAAAAAAATGAAAACAAGGCCCATTTTTCCTGAGAATTCTGCCTTGGCATCCCATCAGCTTCTGCAGCTGCTACAAGTTTCACCTCCCACTCCCACTCCAGACTCATCTACTTCCAGTCAGTTAAACCACTTCCAGTTCACTCAGTTATTGCCTGCATTCACCCACAGAGCCTCTGGCTCCAGAAGACTCACCCACCCTGCTCATGTGGCTTCCTTTCACACCCACCCGAGATGACTGTCAGCAGTTCCTTCCAAGTTCCACTTTTGACCGAAAAGAAATTGGATCATCAGCCCTGATGAATAAGTTGCCAAGGTCTTTCCCAAAGGTCACCTCACCTACAGTATAAAATCAGGGAAACATTTTTCAAAGATATCAAATTGGGAGACAAAAATCCCATCAACCACTGTTACCCAGAAACCTTATTAAAAAAAAATGCCTGATGACTGTAAGAAAATCCAGTCTAATAAATAACCATACCCTCTGGCTACAAGTTATAAGGGCTATGGGCACAAAAAATAATGCGCTTTCTATTTTTGAGGCACAAAGAAATCTGACTATTCAGACCCACCTCAACCTGAACCTCTCCTTGCCCTGTTGGGCCTGGATGCATAGCACAGACCAGACTCTATCAGGTTGGACCCCAAGAGCCTACAGTCATTGCAACAGGGGCAAACCTGTGACTTTCCTGGTAAACAATAGAAGAGAACTCTCTGCCTTCAAAAGTTCCCTCTGTCAAGAAGTTACCATCACCTGGGAAACTGGGACTCTTGCCTCTCACCCCTTCTGTCAGGCACAAACTGGTAGCCTGCAGGACATCACACCAAATGTGAATTCCTGTACAAGCCAGTACCCTTCCCACTTCTGGGAAGAAACCTCCTCTTCAAGTTAGAAGCAATCATCTCCTTTGCACCAAGCCAGTCAGCCTCCCTCTCATTCAACCTTGCAATTTCAATTTTAACTATTCCCCAAGAGGAAGATGGTGCCTGCATCAGCCTGAGACAGATAAGTGCAACCCCACAGTTCTAAAACCTCTCCCCCAAGAGGTATGAGCCAAAGACTTGCCTCTGGGCCTGGCCATCAACCACGCTGCCTCACCACAACCCTTATTGCTCTCAGATGTCACAAGAAGTATAAACAGGTGTCCAGCCTCACATCAGCTGCTTAAAACAATATGGGGTTCTGATAGGCTGTTCATCTGTGGTTCCCAACCCATGCACCCTCTTTAGGCTGTTACTCGACTGCCATAAGGGGTTAGGAACTCTCCCACCATTTGGGAGAGGCTCTACTAACAGATTTGGCCAAGTCCTCAACACCTTTTCTCCAAGACAGCCTGTTTCTCTGTCCCTTCCAGTTCGGTCATGGCCCCCCAAGCAAAGAGTATAAACTGTCAAACTGCTAAAATATACCTCCCTTGCTTGTAAAGCCAGTTCAAGGTCTCCAAGCTGCCAGTGCTGCCACAGTTGCCCTCCATATACATTGC